>NC_091208.1:9079984-9355596 GCF_040958095.1 Procambarus clarkii
TAGTGCATGACGTCACTGGAGTCCTGCTTAGTACATGACGTCACTGGGGTGCTGCTTAGTGCATGACTTCACTTGGGTCCGCTGCCTTAGTGCATGACGTCACTGTGGTCCTGCTTAATGCATGACGTCACTGAGGTCCTGCTTAGTGCACAACGTCACTGGGGTACTGCTTAGTGCATGACGTCACTGGAGTCCTGCTTAGTGCATGACGTCACTGGGGTCCTGCTTAGTGCATGACGTCACTGGAGTCTGGTTTAGTGCATGACGTCCACTCGGGAACATGCTTAGTGCATGACGTCACTAAAGTCTTGCTTAGTGCATGACGTCACTGGGGGCATGCTTAGTGCATGACGTCACTGGGGTCCTGCTTAGTGCATTGACGTCACTGGGGACTTGCTTAGTGACATGACGTCCACTGAAGTCCTCCTTAGTGCATGACGTCAACTGGGGGCATGCTTAGTTCATGACATCACTGGGGGTCCTGCTTAGTGCATGACATCACTGAAGTCCTACTTAGTGCATGACGTCACTGGGGTCCAGTTTAGTGCATGACGTCACGGGTCCTGTTTAGTGCATGACGTCACTGGGGTCTTGCTTAGCGCATGATGTCACTGGGGTCATGCTTAGTGCATGACGTCACTTGGATTAGGTACACTGTGACCACCTACTAGGTCTACGCTTACAGCTCTGTGGCCACCTGAACAAAACACCAGCGTGACCAAAACACCAACCTGTTGAAACCCGAGTTTCTGTGACAACCACTGGCTTTAAAACACGGTACTCAGTAAGTATTACACAACACTAACAACTGTAGCACACTGTAGCTAAGTGATGCAGACGTACAAATGACTGTAAATACAATTTTTTTTCCTATGTACACTCAAAATTTTATTATTCGGAAATCTCATTTGGTAACACATCGAAGTTTCTTTTTAATAAATACTGCTTTTTTCTGAAAATATTAGGAAAATAACCGTTTTGTGTTCAAATTTCTACATCTTTATATGTAAAAAAAAATTATCAATTACTTATTTTACGATTACATTTTTAATTTAATTATAATTTAATATGTTTATGTTTTATAAAAGAATGGTATTAGACAAGTAAAAAATAATATTACTCTGCTTTTCTTTCCACACTGAGACGGTCATCTTTTCGTCGTTTTCTATACCGCCTTCATGGGTAACTTTCATGTTCACAATTTTTTATGTTTTATTCCACCAGAAATTTGGTGTTGATACTTTGAATACCCTATTAAATTAATATCCCCTTTGTGAACCGTATTATCAGGCCACTGTCACAGTCTTCAGTAAGTGGGGATCACTTAGTTACTGGGCATCATTCCATTACCCCCCCCCCCGCCTCCCCCGTCCAATCCCAAATCCGTATCCTGTCATTGGATGCAGTGCCTGGTTATGGTTATGTTGTGGCTGAGGGTGTGTGGGCCTTACTGATCTCCCCAAATAGATACATCTTTATTCTGACTGACCTTACCCCTGAATAGCACTAGTTTCCCCATAGCAAGCCCACCATTTTTTATAACAGGGTCCTTGTTGGTGTCAATCATGGACTTAACGTGAGACTTGCTAGAATGTTTTATGTATCATTTATACGCTCTGTGATTGACTACAATGCTCTACATCTCACACTGTATACTGACAAAGAGCTGAAATCTCTTGAAACCTTGCAAAATGAAGCTATGCGTCTCATCCTTGGGGCTCCAAAGTCCACGAGAATAGTTAATATGAGAGCAGAGTTAAAATTACCTACCATAAGTGAGAGAGTACATTATTGCATAAGTGAGAGAATTTTGTCTATTAGCACAGTTTTCGGCGTGAAGGCATTGAGTAGATTTAGACAACACATGAAGTTTCAAGCTAAACTTTCTAATATGCTGCACTCACCTAAGGTCTATAGAAGAAGAACGAAATCTGATTATGTATATTGGTTCTACAAGATAGCCAACTCCATCAAAATATTAAATATGTACCCAACTCAACTAATGATTAATCAGCCAATTACTCCATGGGATAACTGGGATCTATCAGTTGATTTTGTAAATGCGCCCAAGAAAGATAGTGTGCACACTACATTATTAAAACAGTTAACACTGAAAAGCATCACTGAAAGTATTCAGAGTATGGGTAACGATGTTTATCAGTGCTATACCGACGGTTCTGTAGAAGAAGGTGGACGATGTACCGGATGTGCATGTAACATATTTGAACAATCTTCTCTCGTACATACAGCAATGAAGCGCGTCAATGACTGGGCAAGTACAACTCAAACCGAACTTGCAGGCATATACCTTGCCACTGAATTTTTAAAAGACAAAGGCAGTGGACTTATATACTGTGACTCGCAGAGTGCACTCCTGGCATTGAACGCACATAGTAGTGACACCCAGAAAATAGTCAGTGATATTCGAATGAATGTTTTAGCTGCCAAAGAAAACAGATTTGAGATTAAATTCCTATGGATACCATCACATGTTAGCATCTCAAGGCATGACACTGTTGATATGCTTGCTAAGTCAGCCTGCAGAAAACCAGTGGTAGAAATTGATATGGGTGTTTCATTAGCAGTGACAAAAAGAATACTTAAACAAATATCTAATGAACATCTCACCGACCTAACAAATTCTCAAAGACCTGAAAGTTGTAGCATTAAATATTATGATAGATATCGTGAGGAGACATTCACATATGAGACTAATAGAACAAGAACCCGGCAATGTGATGTTAGAGTGGCCAGAATACGCCTGGGATATAGACGTATCTGGCAGCTTTCTCAAAACCCAAATGTCGAGTACACAATGTGTCAACTTTGTGAAAGAGAAAACATGCACTCTCTTGAACATTATATTGTAGAATGTCCCATACTGACTGACTTTCGCCCTCCTGGGCTAAGGTATGCTGAACTCTGTAGTTACTATATGAGTACTGGAACACTTGATGATATATTGGACTTGTATCCAAGATTGACCATGTAATATATCAATCATACAATGTATATATATGATGTAACTATATAACCTGAGCTTGTAAAAGTACCTTCATCACCTTCAGTGATTGAGTGCTTAATTGCACACTAGTTTCTTTATCAGCTACCTCACCCTGTCAGAGTAAATGAGACAAATGTATGTGAATGCATGTGTGTGTGTGTGTATATATGTATGTATATGTGTGTGTGTGTGTATGTATATGTATGGGTATAAAGTATATATGGAAGCTGATCAGAATTACATTTCACCTTTGTGAATGTACATTAATGACACTATGTAAAAGACACATCTAACACTTTATGTAGGGCATACGTAAATCTGTATATCTATGTATTTACGTATGTAGGTTAGCTTAGCACTTTAAAAGCACCGAATCACCTTCTGTGGTTGAGTGTTCAATAAACCCTTGAACTATATGTTTAACACTTCTCTAATCCTGTCCATGGAGGACAGAAGAAAATGTATATATGCTGGTTAGCATTGTAAATGTGTGGCCACGTCTGTGATAGAAAATAATAATAATAATAAAAAAAAAAATCATGAGGGGTCCAACTCAGTGCATGACGTCACTGGGGTCCAGCTTAGTGCATGGCGTCACTGAGGTACTGTTTAGTGCATGACGTCACTGGGGTCCTGCTTAGTGCATGACGTCACTGTGGTTCTGCTTAGTGCATGACGTCACTGATCTTCTCTCACTGTCAGTGCTTGGTCACGTGACCCTAAATGTGTCACTCAGTACTGTGAAGTTGTTTTACTTTGCACCGTCGTGTTTAACGGAAATAATTCATTAAAATACAGAGCCTGACACCAACCTCATTACATAATACACTGTAACATTACAGCCATTTCCCCTGGGTAGCGTGTCAAGCCGTCCTCCTAATAGAACGTTGCATTTTGACGTATAGTCTACCTAAGAACAAAAATAGTCGTACTGGAGAATGGAAGCGGCTCGCGAAAGTGACGTATTGCCCCGTTTTCTGTTTTGGGTCCTCTGGTAGGTTAGGATAAGGGCACTTTAGTACGACAGTTTCTTGACGTTGGGAAGCGTTAAGGAGTGTAGCTGAGTGTGTATTGTTCTCAAGTTTGTTATGCCTCCAATGTAGGGGAAAAAATTGATATTATTTCCTAAAAGCTTTAAATTGTGCCTTTGATCTTCGCCCTTGACATCTTCCCTAAGCTCTCTAAGGCAAGTTTCTAAACAATAATAACCATTTTCTAGATTTTGGAGGCATAAATAGTTAAAAATATATTACCCAGGGCCAAAAAGTGTTACATTGTATAAATTTATACATCGCTGTAAAAATGTATACATTCTCACGAAACAAAGTTTCAGGTAAATGTAAAGAGAATACTTCGCTGAAAGCACTTATCTGTAGCAGCCCGAATCATTATCCATTTTCCCTTCATCTTCTCCTTTCCCTTCCCTCTCCCTCTCTTCCCTTTTCTCTACAAACTTTTGCATGTTCTCCCAATAAAACAAAAACTATCAATGTAGTTGGGAAAACATTAAATCTGCATTTGCATAAGTTAATGTTAAGGTGCCTTTATGACACTGAGTCCCCGTCATATGAGAACCTGAGTAATAATATAATATTAGTGTAATGTGGCACTGTATATTTAAGCTGTTACACTCCCGTTATGGCTACTTGTTTACTCTAGGTTAAGTGGACTGTCCCCTCCTGCTGGCTTTAGGCTTAGTGCTCTGTGGCCACCTGCTAGCTTTAGATTTTTTTTTTAATAATATATATAAAAGTGTTGTTACATTCTTGTAGAGCCACTAGTACGCGTAGCATTTCGGGGAAGTCCTTAATCCTATGTTCCCTGGAATACGACCCCCGCGAAGAATCATTTTTACAACGAAGTACCCATTTTATTGTTGAGCTAAGCAGAGGCTGCGGTTAAGGATTTGAGCCCAGTAAATCCTCCCCGGCCAAGATACGAACCGAGGACAGAGCGTTCGCGGAACGCAAGGCGAGCGTCTTACCACTACGCCACGGAGACGGTACTCTGTGAGACTGCGACAGAGCAGAATTAATGCTCTGTGGAAACCTGCTGGCTCTAGGATTAGTGCTCTGTGGCCACCTGCTGGCTTTAGGCTTATTGTTCTGAGACCTCCTGCTGGCTCTAGGCTTACTGATCTGTGCCCACCTGCTGGGTCTAAGCTTAGTACTATGTGACCACCTATTGGCTCTATGTTTAGTGGTCTGTGGCCACCTGCTAGTTCTAGGCTTTGTGCTGTGGCCACCAGACCAAAACACCAACAACAAGAAACACCAGCGTGACCAAAACACAGAACACACTGGCCTCAGAACACGGAACACAGTAGCGAAGTGTCCCCCCACACTCTAACAACTGTGACGACCACTGTAGTACACAGTTTCTAAGTGATCCCTACTCACTGCCGACTGTAAGGTTTAATGTGTACAATGTACACTTAAAATATATGATATAATTGAAAATTCACCACAAATTATTATTATTTGATAGATTGATCAAGATTAAGCCAACCAAAAGGTGGCACGGGCATGAATAGCCCGTAACATTACTATTCTGAATCTGAATCTGAAAATACAGGAAAAGATGCCCGTGGGGCGAGCCTTGAAGTGGGGACAGAAGAAGATAAGGGGGTGAGAGGAAGAAGATTTGTAGGAGAAAAAGTGCCAGGGCTAAACCCAGCTGCGTGTCGTTTGGTTGCGGGATTCGAGGCAGGGACTCAGTCGGATGTTTTCAGTGACAACATCGGGACATCACAAACTCACAACATCACAGTGATTGGCTCAAGAGCGTCAGGGCTGAACTGTTACGGATTATTTGTGCTGGTTGTTGAGAGCTGAATCTGTAATAATGGTGGATGCTGGGTGTTGAGAGCTAAAGTTTATCGAAATACAGAGTTAGGAGGAGGATCATGGATAGTAGAGAAGAGGTCATGAGTGTGTCGTGGTCGTCTGAGAGTGTGTAGGAGAAAATCAATGTGTTGTTCATGATAAGTGAGTAGTCTATCAATTTGTCTGTCTGATAAAGTTTTCCAGTAGACATTTCGGGCAGGAATGTTCGTACTTTCAAGGAGACTTTGACTGGTAATAAACTCTTGCAATCGGGTGTTGAGTACCCATCTTAGTGCTCTATTCTGTATTCTTTGGAGCTTTAGTTTGTTAGTAGGTGCAGATAGAGAAAGAGCTAGTGGAGGATATGTGAGGAGAGGTCTAATAAGTGCTTTGTAAAGGTGCATTTTGTGTCAGGTTTTGCAAATCTAAGTCTGTACAGTTTTTCCATGGCTAGAAGAGCTATTGCATGTTTCTGTGTAATGTGTGTGTGAAAGAGTAGTTGTCGATCAAATGTGAGTCCAAGGACTGTGGAGGAGGGAGACACAGAGATATAAGTAGGATTTGGAGTGTAAGAATAGAGTTTAAGAGGAATAGGGTGAATAGTTCTTTTACAGAAAAAATAGGTGATTTTGGATTTTGTGGAGTTGGTTTTGATACGCCATTTATACTCCCATTCAGTGACAACATCAAGTTCTGTTTGTGCTCTGTTTGTTAGTGTATCAATGGTGGTGCTGGTGACAAGGTGAGAGACATCATCGGCGTAGCATATGGTTAATGAAGTGTGATGAACAGGGTCAGGAATGTCGTTGATGTATAGGATGTAGAGTGTTGGGGGCAAGAACAGACCCTTGGGGAACACCGGCATGTAAGTTGAAGTAGTCAGAGTGTTGTCGGAGGAACTTAATTACCGTTGTCCTATTGTCTAAGTAGTTAGAAAGAAGTTTGGTGGTGATAGGAGGAAGATTAAAGTTGTTGCATAGTTTGAATTTTAAGCCGTCATACCAAACAGTGTCAAAGGCCTTTTCAACGTCCTTAGTGATGAGTGCAGTCCTAAGTCTTTGGTGCTGATTGATACTGAGGTAGTTAGTCATGATGTTTAAGGCGTCGT
This sequence comes from Procambarus clarkii, assembly GCF_040958095.1. Classification (NCBI taxonomy): domain Eukaryota; kingdom Metazoa; phylum Arthropoda; class Malacostraca; order Decapoda; family Cambaridae; genus Procambarus; species Procambarus clarkii. Next base: position 9,086,922 of record NC_091208.1, read on the forward strand.
GAGTGGACCGGTGAGGCCGAAATCCAAACTGTTTGTTAGTGAGTAAGTCATTGTCTTCTAGGTGGGTTCTAAGTCTCTGGTTGATCAGCCTTTCAAAGACTTTGCCAAGTGTCTCTAGAAGGCTGATGGGTCTGTAGTTCTTTGGGTCAGTGTGGGGTTTCCCAGGTTTTGGAATAAGAACGGCTGTGGCAGACTTAACCCTTAAACTGCGCAACGCGCCTGCAGGCTCACGTCTGGTTTGCGCAACACGCCTCCGGGTATTTGTATTTTTCACGTTCCATTCAAAACTCCCGCGGCTACATGGGGTTCACATCAGCTTCCTCAGGGCTCTTGTAAACAGACGCCATCTTTAAAAAAAAATCGTGGTCCACATTCCCGGGTGTGGGAGCCTCAATAGTGTGTGCGCAACCGAGGCTGGCGCTCGCAGCATGAGCACACAGCACTGCTGTTCAGCATGTGACCACAGCATCGCCTAATAATGTCAAAATATATATATAACTTGTATTATTTAGCTATGATAGCGATATATATAAGCGCCTGAGTGTGATAATGACTGGGTACAATATTCAAATATCAGTGATTCAATGCTGTTCACGATGTTCGCAGTGCTAGTCACAGCACCACAGCATTATTTCGTTCAACTAGGAATCTTCAAATGATTTCTTAGGTTTCTTTTCAAAATAAACGTGTGGTCAATTATTCATTTACAGGAATTAGTGACCAGGATTGTGATAATAGCAGGAATGTGGTTATAATTAGCGTTGTGCGTAGTATTGTGGAAGGAGGAATTTTGATGAGGGAGGGAGGGCGAGAACTGAGGTAGCCTCATTATGTGTGTGGCTGCCACTCTTGTTTTGCTCACCATACTAGCTTAGTGGTTCGCTATGGGCAACACATATGTACAGGGTATATATAGTGTGTGTATATAGTGTAAGAACAGCAACAGGAGAATGTTGAGAGGAGCTATTTTGGTGAGGGAGGTGACGTAATCGTAGCGTCGTCTGCTGTGTGATTTTTCATGCAGTGTATGGTGGCCACTGTACTGTTTGGACACAATACCGGCTTACTTGCATAGTTCTGGTAAATAAAACATGTAGATAGGTATATAGAACATGTGTAATAAGAACTATAACAATATGGTGAGAGGAGCAATGTTGGTGAGTAAGATGTTGGAGTGAGAGAGACAGGCTGGCTGTGGCTGCTCTCACTCGAGGTGTTCTGAATGTGTTCATGGCCAAATGCTCCTATTGGCCCATACGAGGCAGCTGTTATTGGCCCATACGAGGCAGCTGCTGTTGGCCCATACGAGGCAGCTGCTGTTGGCCCATACGAGGCAGCTGCTGTTGGCCCATACGAGGCAGCTGCTGTTGGCCCATACGAGGCAGCTGCTGTTGGCCCATACGAGGCAGCTGCTGTTGGCCCATACGAGGCAGCTGCTGTTGGCCCATACGAGGCAGCTGCTGTTGGCCCATACGAGGCAGCTGCTGTTGGCCCATACGAGGCAGCTGCTGTTGGCCCATACGAGGCAGCTGCTGTTGGCCCATACGCGGCAGCTGCTATTGGCCCATACGAGGCAGCTGCTATTGGCCCATACGAGGCAGCTGCTATTGGCCCATACGAGGCAGCTGCTATTGGCCCATACGAGGCAGCTGCTATTGGCCCATACGAGGCAGCTGCTATTGGCCCATACGAGGCAGCTGCTATTGGCCCATACGAGGCAGCTGCTATTGGCCCATACGAGGCAGCTGCTATTGGCCCATACGAGGCAGCTGCTATTGGCCCATACGAGGCAGCTGCTATTGGCCCATACGGGGCAGCTACTATTGGCCCATACGGGGCAGCTACTATTGGCCCATACGGGGCAGCTGCTATTGGCCCATACGGGGCAGCTGCTATTGGCCCATACGGGGCAACTGCTATTGGCCCATACGAGGCAGCTGCTATTGGCCCATACGGGGCAGCTGCTATTGGCCCATACGGGGCAGCTGCTATTGGCCCATACGGGGCAGCTGCTATTGGCCCATACGGGGCAGCTGCTATTGGCCCATACGGGGCAGCTGCTATTGGCCCATACGGGGCAGCTGCTATTGGCCCATACGGGGCAGCTGCTATTGGCCCATATGGGGCAGCTGCTATTGGCCCATACGAGGCAGCTGCTGTTGGCCCATACGAGGCAGCTGCTGTTGGCCCATACGAGGCAGCTGCTATTGGCCCATACGAGGCAGCTGCTATTGGCCCATACAAGGCAGCTGATATTGGCCCATACGAGGCAGCTGATATTGGCCCATACGAGGCAGCTGCTATTGGCCCATACGAGGCAGCTGCTATTGGCCCATACGAAGCAGCTGCTACGCGGTGTTCTGAATGTGTTGATGGTGAATGTATATAGTGTGTGACAGTGTATAGTGTGTAAATAGATTGTATATATACACAAATTAGCATGATACATAGTAAATATGTGCTGCATATGTGTACACAAGTTTCATGCACGTAACACAGTGTCTACGGACAGTACGGATGTTGTACTACGATATTATAGTGTACGTGTTCATTATACATTGGATTGGCACATAAAAACAATGAAAATGTATTTGGAAAGGTGCGCAAAAAATGAACGAAAATATATTCGCGGCAACTCGCGCGCCCCGCTCCGAGCGCTTACGGCACGGGCGCACGGGGAATGATGACGTCACGCCCCAACTTCCGGACCCCATAGCAGCCAAAATAAGTTTCGACTTTTTTTTTTACATACCCATACTGAGGGAAGGGTTTTTGACACTTTAAAAAGAAAAAAGAATTTTTTCCAGAGAATTTATTTCCTGCGCACTGCGGGGATGTCACATTTGGAGGCAACGCAGTTAAGGGGTTAAAGTTGAGTGGAAAGTATCCAGAGGCAAGGGAGGCGTTGAATAGGTTAGTGATAGCAGTAATGATAGAAGCAGGGAGTTGTCTAAGAAGGATATGTCCAATGCCAGACGCACCAGGGGCTCTACGACGAGTGCCCATGAGAGCTGTCTTGACATCAACTAGAGTTAGGGGAGTCTGTAGTTCAGTGTTTGAATTGAGATTGTCAAGGTGGATGAGGTCGTCTGGTGTGGTTGCGTGTCTATTTTGGTGTATCCAGTCTTCGACTGCTTCAATGTTGGGGCGGGCAAATGGTTCAGGAGGATGTGGGTGAAAGATTTGTTCCCAGTGGTGTTTAAAAATGTTGAGTACTACATCAGGATCAGTGATTTTGTTGTTATAATGAAGAAAGTATTTAAACGGTGTGTGAGTTGATCCTTGTAAGCGTTTGATTTGTTTCCAGAATTCTGGAGGTGTCAGTTTTCTGTGTTGTTCTGCTTGTTCTATGAGGTGTTTCCAGAATTCTGGAGGTGTCAGTTTTCTGTGTTGTTCTGCTTGTTCTATGAGGTGTTTCCAATGTTTTGTGTGATCTTCATCTAGGCTGTTAAGGATGTGGTTTTTTAATGCTGTTAGGTCCCATAGTATTTGTCCATGACGATGCATGTTTTGTAAGAATCTAGTGTGATAGCAAGCTAAGAGGCGTTTTGAGCGAATGGAGGGGGTGAAAGTGAAATGTGGTTTGTGTGTTGTTTTAGGAATGGCGATATTTGCTGCATGAATGATGGTGTCTTGTATGTTGCGTGCTTGTGTGTCGATGTCAGTGTGATGTTTGTCATTGTATTCATAAGTGAGATCAGTGTCATCAATGTGTTGTTTGAACATGTCCCAGTTTGCCCTAAGGTATGAGAATTGAGGAGCGCTGGGGATGAGAATAGGATTTGTGGAGACTGTGAGAATTAAGGAAATATGATCAGAACACGTAATGGGCCCTGGTGAAATGAAGTGTTGCAAGTTGCTGCCATGTCTGTTAGTGAATATGAGATCAGGCCTGCCAGAACCTGCATGTGTGAAACAAGTGGGGAAGTCAGGGCCAAGAAAGAATAGATGTTTTGGGTGTGAATTTGGTAAAGCTGTCTGCCATGCTGATTTGTGGTATTGTGGTGGAATGTAGGATGTTGTACATTGAGGTCTGCAAGCAGAAAAACAGGCAAGTGAGTGTGGTTGAAAAGAGTTGTGAAATCTTGCATGGGAATGCCGGTGTTAGGACGGGTGTAGGTTGTGCAGATGATGAGAGAACCCATTTGTGTGTGAACTTTGATGGCTAGGAAATGTTTCTGAAGCCAATGAGTGTGTAAGAGTTCGTGTTTATATGAAGAACGGATGAGTATTGCAACTCCTTCATATGCTTTATCTGGTGACTGGTAAGAGGAGTAGCCATAATGTTTGATTTTATATGAGGTCGTAATGTATGTGCTACTTAATAATAGCACATCAGGTCTCTCGATCTCAATAAAATCTGACACCATGTGTCTAATGGAGAAATATGCCCGCACATTAAATTGGATGATCTCGATGAATTTTTAGGTTTTGATGGGGTGCTGGTGGGGTTTTGTGCATGTACAGGAGCATGAGGGTTGCGTGATTCAATGACTTGGGCAGTTATTGAAGAGGATGCATACTGGAGGAGGGTGGTAGGAATTGTAGGAAATTTACAGCGGGAGGTGGGAGTAAGACAACGGGTTGCTGAGCGGGCTCGGGACGAGACGAGATGAGTTACAGAAGAAATGACTGAAGTTGTTGGGGGATGGAGGAAGGCAGAAGGCTTGTTGGCAGGGTCCGGGTGAGAGGTATCAGAGGTTGTAGTGTTTGAAGTCAGATTGGAAGTGGAGGGGACAATGTTGGGAGAAGAGGTTAAAAGTGCCTTTGATATGGATGCTTCAGTTTGGGATAGTCCGGGATGTGCTGTTTGGTCAGTGGCACCGTTTTCTGTAGCAGTCAGGAGTGGGTTGGTAGGACGTTGTGGGGGAACTGTAGTATTTTCTTCAGCTGAAGTCGTGGTGTTTTGTGGAGTGAGGACTGTAGGCGAGAATGGAGCAGAGCGCAATAGTTGAGTAGGAGGAACAGAGATACTAGGAAGGCCGTTATGAGTGAGAAAGATAGGAAGATAGTCAGCAAAATCACGTCAAGGACTCGGAAGTCCTTGGCCTTCAAGTAAGCAGCTTGTACACAAGCAGTTACTCGTTCATATGAAAGGTTCTGAAGAGGAGAATAAGGTGGAGGTGGTGGGTGAGGGAAGAGAGGTGGAGAAGACTGAGTTTGTTGTGCAGTATTGTGGAGATGATGTTGCTGGTGTGGTGAAGCATTAAGGACACTGGCATAGGACATGGAGGTGGCTGATGCTGCTTGGTGATGAGATAAGTTATGGGAGGTTGAAGAAGAATGAGGGTGTGCTTGAGTGCGAGGTTGGTTATTGCGAAGAGATTTTAGGGTTTGTTTTCTCAAAGGGCAAGATTTGTCAACTGCTGAATGATCTCCTTGGCAATTAATGCATTTTAAAGTATTGGCAGAGCACTGAGTATAAAAATGGCCTCCTGCAGAACATTTAGAACAAATTTGTGGGCTTTTACATTTTCGGGTTTCATGATTGTATATGGAGCATTTGAAACATTGCAGCAAAGGAAGATAGTCAACTGGACTAATGAGATAGGGAGGAGTGCTGGTGTTGAGGATTTTTATCCCATGATGCAAGAGTTTTTGAGCTTCTGTAGGGGAGGAACATTGAATCTTGAGGTGTTTTGTATTGGGCACTGGGTATATCTCCATTACAGTAATAGCATTCCTGTGTGAGATGTCTTGAGAGAGATTGATAGTGTTAGGTGCTGATAGGACAGAGCTGTCGACATTTCTTACAAGGACGGAGCATTTAGTTTTTTGTTCAATAGTGAGGACAGGAGTCAGTGAAGCTTGTGTGAGTTTAGTGAAAGCAGGTTCCCTGAAACAGGCAAAAAGGTCGTCTTCTGAGGCAATGAGAAATTTGATGGTGTTTGTGTTGGCGTGTTTGATATGGTTAGTGGCAGGTGTGCCAGTGGCATTGAAAAAGGTAGTGATGCAGTCAATTGTGTCTATGGGTGTATTCCCAGTGTAGGTCATCCGTAGACAGTGAGCCATTGTGACTCACTATCTACTGACAGTCCCGTGTTTGTGCCAATCACTGCGATTCCATAAGCTCAGTGGGGGTCAGTGTGTAGGCCAGGTCTAAGACCTGGTCTAAGGGTCTCACCACGAACAAACACCGTGTTCCGGAAGGTTGCAACCCCCAGTTATGGTGGGCTTGCACGATCACCAGATTCCGCAACTGGCTCGGCAGTGTCAGAAACGGAAGAATTTTAGGAGAGGAGAAAAAGAATGCACCTATGCCATGACGCAGCTGCAAAAGGTGAACTTCCGTCTTCTCACCTGGGCCTGTTCACCTAAATGCAGTCCGACCTGGACACAAGCACATTGGACAACACACAGAAGATGCCGCGAGGAAGATGTCACTGCCTAGGACAAGATGCTGGCTGGGAAGCGCCTGGTTCTGCTCCAATACACTGCTGGCTGGAACTGGTTATGGCTGCACCGAAGTGCTCATCGAGGCTAGAGAATATCAGCTGCTGTAGGACAGCGAGACCATGCTGGTTTGCTGAGCGATCCATCCACTCATGCACTCTAAGAGATATCAGACGTTGGTAGAGTGGGCGTGCGTAGCGCTCAAGCAGAAAGCCGCCTAAGTTACACTACGAGCATGACGAGATGCTACTCTTGCAACGATGCTGATTGGTTTGATGTATACATAAAAGGTTAATATATACACATAATATTTTTTTAATTTAAAGACTGAATTTTTTTCCCAAAATTTAAAACACTTTAAGAAGTCAAAAAACAAAATATAAACAACTTTTTTCATTTTATATTGCTAATTAAATCTTGATATATACATTTTAATAAAATTAAAACTAATTGTATTTAAGAAGTAATAATTATTAATATTCTGCGCTTCCTCCCACACTCATTCGGTCGTCTGGTCGTGACTGTCTATACCACCTTCATGGGTAACTTTAATATTCAAAATTTGTTGTGTTCATTCCAGAAGAAATTTTGTGTTGATACTTCGAATACCCTATTAATATTCCCTTTGTATACCGTATTCTTAGGCCACTGTTACAGTCGTCAGTAAGTGGGGATCACTTAGCTACTGGGCACCAATCCATCCCCCCCCCCCTTCCCTGGTCAAATCCCAAATCCTTATCCTGTAATTGGATGCAGTGCCTGGTTATGGTTATGTTGTGGCTGAGGGTGTGGAGGCTGGTGTTGATGTTGTTCAGGGCCTTGTTGAGGTTGGTGATGCAGTGCCTGGTTATGGTTATGTTGTGGCTGAGGGTGTGGAGGCTGGTGTTGATGTTGTTCAGGGCCTTGTTGAGGTTGGTGATGCAGTGCCTGGTTATGGTTATGTTGTGGCTGAGGGTGTGGAGGCTGGTGTTGATGTTGTTCAGGGCCTTGTTGAGGTTGGTGATGCAGTGTCTGGTTATGGTTATGTTGTGGCTGAGGGTGTGGAGGCTGGTGTTGATGTTGTTCAGGGCCTTGTTGAGGTTGGTGATGGAGTGCCTGGTTATGGTTATGTTATGGCTGAGGGTGTGGAGGCTGGTGTTGATGTTGTTCCGGGCCTTGTTGAGGTTGGTGATGCAGTGCCTGGCTATGGTTATGTTGTGGCTGAGGGTGTGGAGGCTGGTGTTGATGTTGTTCAGGGCCTTGTTGAGGTTGGTGATGCAGTGCCTGGTTATAGTTATGTTGTGGCTGAGGGTGTGGGGGCTGGTGTTGATGTTGTTCAGGTTCTTCTTGAAGTTAGTGATGTAGTGCCTGGTTATGGTTATAACAATAAACACTACAATAAACTGCATGAAAGTGGTAGTTCCGGACAACTTCATTATGCGTAATATCCAAACTCATGTAAATATAATTCATTTCAACACGAGCGAGGCAGATTTTGCAAGAGAAATTGTCAACATGCCCATGCACTTGGTCCCGGGTCCAGACTCATGGAATTCAATATTTAAAATGAAATATTATTCTAATCTATATTCTAAACTAAAAAAGGAGTTTAGAAGCATGATATTGCAACATAACCTAATTCTTGGATCATAGAGTTTGGAACCTTGATGTTTCAACATATCCTAATACTTGGGTCATAGAGTTAAGAAGCATGATGATGTTGCAACACGTCTTCCTACTTGTTACACTGCAACATTGTTAAGATTTTGGATATTTCTTTCTCATTCACTTGTTTTGTATTATTTAAATACCGGTTAAAGGGAAGATGCGACGCCATTGTCAAGAGACATCACCCCTCCTCCTCCTGACTGATGTTTACACATTTACGTCATTCACAGCCGTTCATTCACCGAATTAAAGAAACAACCAGAAAGCAGGTGTTTAACAGTGCCTTACAATGATCACTGCACGCAGTAGTGAATCCATTCTCATGTCAGAGTCCTCACATTCATGAGGGTCCTACTTAGTGCATGACGTCACTGAGGTTCTGCTTAGTGTATGACGTCACTGGGATCCTGCTTAGTGCATGACGTCACTGGGAGTCCTGCTTAGTGCATGACGTCACTGGGAGTCCTGCTTAAAGCATAACGTCACTGGGGTCCAGCTTAGTGAATGACATCACTGGGGTCCTGCTTAGTGCAGGACGTCACTGGGTTCCTGCTTAGTGTAGGACGTCACTGGGATCCTGCTTAGTGCATGACGTCACAGGGGTCCTGCTTAGTGCATGACACCACTTGGGTCCTGCTTAGTGCATGACGTCACAGGGGTTCTGCTTAGTGCATGATGTCTCTGGGGTCCTGTTTAGTGCATGACGTCACTAGGGGTCCTGCTTAGTACATGACATCACTGGGGTCCTGCTTAGTGCATGACGTCACTTGAGTCCTGGTGAGTGCATGACGTCACTGGGATTCAGTACTCTGTGACCACCTGAACAAAACACTAACAACAAGAAACACCAGCGTGACCAAAACACCAACAACAACCTGTTGAAAAGTGCCTTTCTGTGACAACCACAGATCTCAGAACATGGTACACAGTAGCTAAGTGTCCCCCACTCTAACAACTGCGACGACTAGTGTAGTAGACAGCCTCTAAGTGATCCCTCAACCCGTTCTCGCACTTTCTTATTGTCAATATTTACTTATTAAATAAGTGCATATGTGACATACTAATTTATTGTGAATATTTCCGTTTACCTTGAAAAGCTTCATAGAAAACACCGACCTTACCTAACCTTCTTAGTATGTTAAGATAAGCATCTTATTGCTTCGTAATTACAATTATTACTTAACCTATACCTATAATAGGTAAAGTAATAATTGTAATTACGAAGCAATGAGATGCTAATCTTAACATACTAAGAAGGGTAGGTAAGGTTGGTATTTTCTATGAAGCTTTTCAAGGTAAACTAAAATATTCACAATAAATTAGTAAGTCACATATGCATGTATTTAATAAGTCAATATTGACAATACAAAAGTGCAAGAACAGGTTGGGTCCCTAATCACTGCATAGTTCAATGTGTATAATGTACACTCAAAATTTTTTGCCGTCACTTTTAAGTCTAATTTAACGAAAGTTTATTTTTATATAAATTAAATTATTTTACTAAAAATTTAGGTAAAAAAATCTTGTGCTAAAATTCATAAAATATTATACAAAATAAAAAATGACTAAAACGTTTTTATTTACTTTTATATTAGTTGTAAAATTTTTATATCAGTATTTTTCATGGTACAAAATGTTTGTATTTAATAAATAATAAATATTAATATCTTGCTCATCCTCTCACACCCACATCATTGAATTGTCGTGTTTCTCTATACCTCTTTAATGATTAACTTTTATATTCAAATTTTTTTTTGTTTCATTTTACCAGAAATTTTATGTTGATACTTTCAATGTCTTATTAATATCCGCTTTGTGTACCGTATTCTTAGGCCATTGTCAAAGATCTCAGTAAGTAAGGATAACTTAGCTGCTGGGCACCACTCCTTCCTCCCCCCCGTCCAATCCCTAATCCTTATCTTGTAATTGGATGCAGTGCCTGGTTATGGTTATGTTGTGGCTGAGGGTGTGGAGGCTGGTGTTGATGTTGTTCAGGGATTTTTTGAGGTTGGTGATGCAGTGCCTGGTTATGGTTATGTTGTGGCTGAGGGTATGGAGGCTGGTGTTAATGTTGTTCAGGGCCTTGTTGAGGTTAGTGATGCAGTGCCTGGTTATGGTTATGTTGTGGCTGAGAGTGTGGAGGCTGGTTGATGTTGTTCAGGTGTGGGATATCTGGGGCTTGACTCAATTATTTAATTACTTACATATTAAATTTATAACGAAGGACCACCCACTTTTGAGAAAAGAGGGAAACTAATAAAAAGTGATCATTAGAAAACACACTGAAGAACCAGTGACTATGGATAAATATTAGAAAGAATAATCACTTAAATAAATAATGGACTGTATGATTAATTTAACTAAAGTCAGAGCCTCAAACACCTACATTTATTGCTAGAACTTCATATACGTCTTGGAACTAGTGTGGTTCGTCACCAGTTCATTGTTAAGTAAATAATATTATGACCTCAAATATTATCAAATCAATAGGTAAATTCAAATAGAGAATATTAATGATTATTAAAATTAAAAAACAATCATCTAAGTAAACACATCAATTTCCAATAATCATATGGTAAAATATTCGATATGATAATCTTGTGAATTTGTATAATAAAATGGAAAAATTAAATGTGTACAAAAAGTCTTAGCTTTAAGACGATTTCTATGACATCGTTCGTGCTTCGTCCTCGTGATCTCAGGATCTCCACATAGAAGCCATTAGAGGTGAATAACACGAATGCGGTTAACGACTCGTTGACTCCTCACATACGAGCTGTAATTTAAAGGATATTACGTAGCATTGAATTAGGCTACTTACATCTCAATATATATGAAAACAGAAAATAAATATTAATGCGGTACTAACGTTGGACTTGGTGTCGTCCCACTATATAACGACAGACTACTCACGAAATATACAATCTCTAATGATGTATCAAGAAAGAAAATATACTTAGCATGAGCGCAGTAACTGCTGAAGTCTGCCGATATCGCGTCTATCAGTCTTAGACTTCCACGGTGTTGTACACGTGATTGAGAGTTTGGCTTGATTCTCGACGCGTTATTGATTGGCCGAGCACGTGGAAGAATAATTATTCTTTATTAGTTGGGTATCAGTGTAATTCTTGCTGATAACTCCCCAACGCCACGTGTCTCTGACTCTGACGCCACGACTTTCCTCTGTCCAAGCACGCACGCTGCACCAGCTGGCTCCACAATGGCGGAGCCTTCCTCCTCCTCCAACCCGAGTCCCGCATTCACCACAGAAATGATTAATCACGAATAATACTATTTCGCGCAATTGTGGTTGAAATACTTTAATAAGGACTGAGTTGTGATTCTAGGGATTTAAATATTATCGCTTTCTCGTCTTATGGTGGTAAACGAGAAATGGAGAAGATTTTAGTTTTCTCCATGGCGTTCCTGCGTGACAGAAAACTATTACTTGATAACAATTGTAACTAAAACTCTCGATTTAGAATTATTTGGGAGTTATGTTATCCGTAAATAATTATCACACGGAATACTGATGATTTTAGAGAACCACATTCAATTCTCTAGCACATTGGCAATAAATGTGTTTAACTAGACATTATCTGACGCAATGTTGGTGCTTTATTTCGTAAGAATTCCCGCATTAATACGCAGATATAATGGTTAGTTTATGTTGACACTACTGTTAGTAAATTTAGTGACTACTGTAGTTAGTATATAATAATAATGATTTTTTATAATACAATAGTAGTGTATTAGTGTTGAAAATTTCCAACATAACTCCAGGGGGAGATTTCTCAGGTCGCAGTGCAATGTTGAGTACTGACATACCTATCCCAAAGTTAGTATTAATGTTAGTATGTTAGTACACACATAACGGATGTCCCATAATTGTCAAGGACATACAAGAAATTTGAGTCTTGTAAAGAAATTTTATGTTGAATGGAACATGTTATTGTGAATCATCTAAAGTTAATGACTAATAAAGCCTACAATAAACTCTGTGACTGGTGTCGCTATGACATGTAATGTTTCTGTTACTAAGTCTTAAAGTTTTGCAGACTCTTAGATACTCTAGATGAAATAATGTTATTGTTAATAGCCTATACAACAAATTAAGAATTAATCATACAATTTAAAGTAACTGAGAATCCACTGTGATGAGAATGTTCTGGGTCATTGTGACTTGTAACGGATTTATTACTTGACATCACAACACAGTATCATCATGATTACTCAAATTGGATGGGAAATTATTTGCTCTTAGTCAGAGCTATAATAGGCTTGTAGTTTCCGTTTGCATTGTTGAGCAGCAGCTCTAGTGGGGCGGTGTCTCGGTGGATCAGAATTGTTGTCCTCGGAAACTGTTGGTGAAGCTGGTTCTGATAAACACTCTCGTTCTGCTAATTCGAGAGATACCAACTTCTCTAAGGTTTTTAGGGTAGTGTTGCCTCGGCACAAAACCTTTACTACTCTCAGGATGCCTTGGTGATCTGGGTGGATAGCAACAATTTTGCCTATGGGCCACTCTGATCTTGGTCCATCACTGTCAACCAATACTAGGTCTCCTGGTTTAAGTTGAACTTTATTATAGGGGCTCGAAGCTCCGTAGTGGTACTCTCGTAGAGCTGTGAGGTACTCTCGAGTCCATACCTCATTCCACCTTTCAATTACTCTTGAGAGATGTTGGTAACTTTCTACTAAGTCACTCTTGGTTACATGGGAAGGGTCGACGGGGTCCTCTTCTGCCAAAGGTATCAGAGGGCTCAGCAGGCCTCCATGTATTAAGTGCGAGGGACTCAGAGGTTCTCTCTGTGAGAAATCATCTGATAGGTAAGTTAATGGGCGATTGTTGACTCGCGCCTCAGTTTCCACGACAAGTGTTTGGAGTTCGGAGTAACTAATTTTCTGTCGATGTAAGGTCTTCCTTAAACACTTCTTGACAGTTCCTATCATACGTTCGTAGAACCCACCTTGCCAGGGGGCTCTTGGAGCAATAAATTTCCAGTGGCATTGTCGTCTCTGCAGGACTGACTGCACTTCTGGATGATTCCATACCTCTCGTAGACAGACTTCTCCTGCTACAAAATTTGAACCATTGTCCGATATCATTAGTTTGGGACAGGATCTGCGAGCTGCAAATCTACCAAAAGCTTGGATGAAGGCTTCAGCACTCATGTCAGAAGTCACTTCTAGATGTACGCCTCGTGTGGTAGCACACGTAAAGAGGCAAATATAAGCTTTCACTGGTATCTTATCTGGATTGCCAGTGAGAAGCAAGGCTCCTGTGTAATCGACCCCAGTGGTCTCAAAGGGACGAAGATGAACTACTCTTTCTTCAGGAAGTGGTGGAGGTCCTGGGTAAGGACACACTCGAGCGTCGTATCTTTTGCAGATCACACAGAACTTAATAATTGATTTGACGGTTTGACGACCTTGAGGAAGCCAATATTTCTGTCTAAGGTCGGTGAGAGTGTCTAACACTCCACCATGCAAAGTACCATATTGATGGTGATGTAAAACTAGAAGTTTGGTGATAATGTGGTGACGTGGTAGAAGGATCGGATTCTTTGTGTCCAAATCAATTTTTGCATGAAGCAAACGTCCTCCACACCTTAATATATTATGAGTGTTGGTATCATACCAGATACCTAGAGACTTGGTTAATTTATCTGGAAGGTTTTCATATTCACTTCCATATGTCTCTTGCTGTGCACGTTTGATCCAGTAGAGGATAGGATTGGGAAACTTATGTCTGATTCCTATCTTAGCAAGAAAGTCAAACACATGTGCTGTCACTCTTAATAACTTACTCAAGTTAGAATAATTGTGAGGATTAATAGCTAAGATTCGATGAGGTTCTGGTTCTTTCAGGGGAGTAGTGATATTGATCACTATGACTTGTGGCTTTTGTTTGGGCCACTGACCACTAACAAGCCATGAAGGTCCATTAAACCACATCGAAGAGTTGATGAGTTGTTTTAATGTTAATCCTCGAGATAAGTAATCTGCAGGATTGTCCTTAGTGGGAACATGTCTGAATTTATATCCAGCAGATAATTCATGAATTTCCCTAACACGATTACTAACGTAGGGCGTTTTATTGTTGTTGTTTCTTACCCATTGTAAGATTGCCTCATTGTCTGACCACACGACGATTTCACCAAAGTGGATATTATTGAGTGTCTTGGTCAGGCAATGAGCTAATCTTACTCCCACCAGTAATGCAGTTAACTCCATTTGAGGTAAAGATCTCTTCTTAATGGGAGCAACTCTTGCTTTAGATGTGAGCAAAATTGATTGTGCACTATTGACTAAGTAGGCTACAGCGCCATACGCTTTGCCAGAGGCATCGCAAAAAACGTGCAAATTTATGGGCAAGTTTTGTCCTGAAGCATTACGAGGAAATTTCAAAACACCTAACTGATTGAAATCCGTTGTGAGTATCTGCCATTTATCTTGCAACTCAATTGGCAACGGATCATCCCATCCCATATGTTTCTGCCAGCATTCCTGCTGTTACGACCTTGGGTTCTTCAGTGGAAACCAGAGGTCAAAATTGAGTTATTAAACTTTCCTATAGTATAGCTGAACGCAACTCTATGCGTCATTGTATGTATCTTCCCTGCCAGACGTAAGACTATTCTTGTTTCTCAAAGAGCATTTAAAGACTGAGCTGGGGGTTGATTATTAAATAATAACATAGGCACCAACTATGCTTACTAATACTTTCTAATCATTTGTAAAGTAAACCTGAGTAAACTTGGTATAGGGCTGCGGTACGATTAGTTGAGCAGTCTGCTGGCAGCAGCCAGCTGGGGGGATGGAGAGAGAGACTCCATCTTTTTCTGAGCTGGCGTGGTGTGGACAGGAACCTCCTACCCTTCCTCTTCGTTTCCTTATTTCTGTGTCTTGTTTAAGATAAGTACATTATCCCATGTCGGGCATACTCATGTTCTATGTGTAGAGTAGTATATTTTGTGTGTAGTAGGTGTGTTTAGAGTTTATATTACTAGTTATTCTAAAGGGGGTCCCATTGGAACCACGTGGTCCCCTACCCTAAGCTGACTCTAACTTCAAGATATTCAGTAGTAGAGCTTTACCCTAGCTTGTGTTCAGTGTAAAACCTTGTATCCTGCCTATGTGGACCAAGGCTTTTAACGTAAGGTAGTGTGGTAAAGTTATTATTATTATTGTTATTGGTGTGAATGTATATGGGGGGCTGTTAAGGGGTTAATAAATAAGTAAATTAGAACAGAGTATTCCTTCTTCCTGTATGGGAGTGCATTGATCAACCCTTAGACTGACATATATGGTCTAGTAGCAAGTTATTATTACTGTGGATAGTTTATTTTGGGGGCCGGGCCTTTTAGCTCTCCCATATTTGATAACCCTGTCTTCTAACTACCCTTACCCCTTAATAGAACCAGTTCCCCCATAGCAAGCCCACCATTTATTTTTTATAACACCTGCATTAGGAGTTTGCCCCTTATTAATATAGGACTAAGTAGGCCTAAAGGGTCAAATGGTTGACTGACATACGAGAGTAATTTTCTCATGGTAAGGGATGAATTATCGGTTTGTACTGAATTGACATTCATCTCGTCAGTCAGTCTTACCTGGGACGCGGTCGGGTCAAGATACCTGCTCCGCACCTTCCCCCTCTCCTCCCCCCATGCTGGGTACTGAGATGGAGACTCAGTCACCAGTAGAACTGGCTACTTCCCACGGAGATATTAACATGGACTCTGAAAGCAGCCAGTCAGACGAGGAGGGCGTGTTTCAAGAAGTTCTGACAAGGAATAAGAAGAAACGCAGAAGACAGGATGCAAGGCGTAGTGTGGACAGTAATGGTACACTTAACGGAAATGACAAAAGAATGAAGAACGACGCCGAGACTGATGCAGACAAACGGACGGAACGATGTGAGGAAGGTGAGGGTCAGCGGAGATGGAGGCTTCTCTTCCCTGCCTCATGCACGCTGGCTTATCATCAGAAGCTGCTGTGGACAGTCACACTTGGCAGAGAACACCGCAAGTTCGAGCCCCTGTTGAAGGAAGGTGTAAACAGACCTTACTTAACGGTAGGTTCTATGGAGGCAGTGAAGTTTCTTAGCCAGCAAGGATATGATGGAATTGTTATGGAAATACCGGAGGGGAACGAGAAGCTGACAAAGGTAATTATTTACAAATACCCTCAGATTCTAGACCCCGAGTTCATCCTCGACGACCAACGATTTGTGTGGGCCAAGCGTCACCTTATTAAAGGTGAAGCTAGGAGTCAGGTGGTGGCTCTAGTGAGAGGTGAAGTTCCCGAGAAAGTGTTCATCACCGGGGCTGGCTACAGGCATGTAGCAAAGTATGTGGAAGAGCCCATAATATGCCTGAAATGCTGCAGATGGGGGCATAAATCCTGGAGCTGTCAAAATGATCCACGATGTCGGTTCTGCGGAAAGTCTCACCTCTCTAATGTGTGTAGAAGCAGACTTAATCTGGGGGAGAAAATAGTTCCCAGATGCTGCAACTGTGGAGGTGTTCATAATGCCAGCTCGGCTGTGTGTAGCAAGAGGCCGAGTATGGGTGTTATCCGCCCGGTGAATGTTACAGAGCAAGCAAGAGCTCTTACCCAGACACCGGGAGCACAGCAAAACAGTCTGCCCCAAACAGTGCCAGTGAACCGGACGAATGCGTGGGTAAAGGAGTCACCTTTACTTAGGCAGGCTCCAGCAACAAGCAGCCACGCCACCACTCAGGACTCCGGCAGGGACAGTGTAACGATGAGTGAAGTGCCTACTGTGGCTCAGAAAGAGGGCCATAATGATACAGTCAAGGAAGTGTGGGCTGAACTTAGAAAAGTTGGTGAGTTCCTCCGACATCTTGGGCAGAGAATCGAGTCCATCGAGGCGAAATTGAACGTTCAGGAGGTCAAGGAAAATCACAAAACGGTGAAGGATAATCAGGATATAGTGGTTGAGGACAAGAATGAAATATTGAGTGATGAAATGAAGGAAAGTGAAGTGTGTGTGAATGATGATAGTCGTAGTGAAAAGAAGAACCCTATAATTACACATAAAATGAAGGAATCATTTGGGCCAATAATGGACGTCACAGGGCTGAAAAAATCTCTTGAGAATCGCAATGTCGCTTTTACTGGTGAACTTGGGAGGAGGTGGGAGATGTTATACAAGGTATAACTATCATTTAGTGAACTTATTGGGGATGACTTAAACAGTGAATTGATTAATAATGGATCACCCTAGACTGAAAGTGTTGTCATGGAATGTTAATGGTTTAAGAAACCGGGTTACAGATGTTCATTGTTATGTGATGGGAAATGATATTGATGTTGTAGCTCTCCAAGAGACAGGGGATAGGAATGAAGGATTATTGAAATTAAATGGCTATAAAGGGTTTAACCTCTTCGCCGCAAATAACGTCAGAGGCACGTCGATTTATGTTAAGAACTCCATACCAGCAGAGTTAGTAGACCCGCCATCAAAAACGCAAGGTATAGAGAGTGTCTGTGTTAAATTATCATTAAGGGAAGGGGAATTTATTGTAGTTAATTTGTATGTATCCAGGAACTGCTTCGACGCTAACTATTTACCTGACTGCATTTATACTAATCCTTCACTGGTCATTGGGGACCTTAATGCTCGGCACACAAGCCTTGGGACAGTGGGTAGTATTAATACTAATGGGGTCAAGTGGTTACAGTTTCTACAAGATCATCCAGATACCTTTCTCTCTTGGGAAACAATGACCCAACTCACATCAGGGGAGGACGGCTTGACTATGCCTGCCTTTTAAACTCTCAGGGGATTATGGGGGAGGCTCGGGTTGTTCGGGACCTACTTAGTGACCACTTTGCCTTGAACGTGGAATTACCACTGGGGAAAAAACAAATCCACTTTCAAAGGAAAAGGCTACATATTAATAAAGATATGAAAACTTATTTTATTCAAAATATGGGAGATTGGTATCAACATTACATGCCGCTCTGCGTTGATAGTTTTTACGAGGAAATGGTCGAGAACATAGAGAAATTAGTACAGAGGGAAAATAACGGGGGCAGGGGAAGCAAGACGCATGGACCTAAGAAATTTAAATATTCCAATGATCAGCAAGTCAAGGGGTGGGAGAGAATGCTACGGAGTGCACATAAAGAATGGTTAAAATATGGAATGAGGGATGAAGAGAAAAATACAATGTTGGAAGTGGCTAGGGAATGCAGTCAGGTGAGGAAGGAGGCGCGGGACAGATACTGGCAAGACTTTGCTCAGTCCATTGGTAATACTAAGAACCTTAAAGACATATGGAGAGCAGTAAACAAAGTCAGGGGTTGTAAGACCAAATTCATTGCTCATTCAGATCCAGGGAAAGTTGCTAATGAGTTAGTAGATAAATGGGCTAGTACTGCTGGTATGGAGTCCTTACCTGCAGACACGAGAGTCACCATTGAGTCATGGGAAAATATTAGAAATGGAGTAACTTTATGTGCCTTAAATACAAGATCTATAACATGCACTGAGATAACTCACGATGAGCTACTGGATGCTATAAAAAGTGGCAGCTCTACTGCTCCAGGAAAAGATGGAGTAACGTATGACATACTTAATTATTTAGCCGGTATGAAACCTAGTCCCTTACTTGATTTGTTTAATATGAGTTATAGAGAGGGAAAGTTACCAAGAAAATGGAAAGAGGCTGTCATCATTCCTATCCCTAAGTCTAACGGAGGCTACAGACCTGTCTCCTTAATATCCTGCTTTTGTAAAATGATGGAAAGGATTTTGTTAAATAGGCTACTCGACCTTGTAGGTGATAACATGTCCAGTAATCTCTTTGGTTTTATCAAAGGCAAAAGTACTGCGGATTGTCTCTTAAAGTGTTTGTCTAATGTGGATGACAATTGTAGAGTTTTTGTTGATCTACAAGGAGCATTTGATAAAGCCAATGGGGAAGTAATCTTATACGAATTAGCCAATCTGGGAATAACAGGGAGATTGCTACACTGGATAAGGGATTATCTACAAGGCAGAAAAGATCAGGTGTATTACCAGGGTTACATGTCTGAGGAACGGAGGTTTCAGTTAGGTACCCCACAAAGGGGAGTATTAAGTCCCACCTTATTCAATGTATTAATGAACAGATTAGCATCAGAGATGTATCCTCCAGGGGTCACGACGATCATATATGCTGATGACATTCTTATACAAGGCACTTCTGGGAACAAAATTCAAACTGCTCTTAACATACTTGGTACAACCTGTCACAAATTAGGCTTAGTTATAAATGCAGATAAAACCAAATACGAGTATAGGAAACGAAGAAATATAACACTTACTCTAAATGGTGTGGAACTGAGCCGTGTTCAGAAGTACAAGTATCTGGGCATGTATGTTGGATACACATGTGAGAGTAAAAATGCTGAAATAAATCATATCAGCACCTTATGTAAAGCCCGTCTGCATCCTCTGAAAGCACTGGCTTTTTCTGGTAAAGGTGTAGGGGTACCTATCTTGCGGATGTTATTCATAAGTACTGTTCGGTCCCTGATAGACTACGCAGCACCCGTATTGTCTTACACAGGCCAAGGCAGAATTAAAAAAATAGAGCTGATACAGAACGAGGCTATGAGGATTATTCTTGGATGTCAAAGAAATGCAATGATTGAAATAATGAGAATGGAATTAAATTTACAGAGTGTGTGTGATAGAGTCCGTGACATTAACACTAGAGTATCTATTCGTTTCATGCGGAGAAAAGGAGGGGATAAGCTGTTTGAGAGCGTTCAGACCTGCTTGAGTGACGTACACACTTCCAGGAAACTGAGGGAGACACGCTACACGAGGGGAGTAGCTCATGACCTCAGGGAATACGACGTACTTGACTGCTGTAAACCCTCTCGACAGTGTAATATGTCTGCTCCCTGGAAAGTACAGAAAATAGACGTCGAAATTGTACCCCTCAAGGCGAAAAAGATTCATCATGAACTGGGACAATTACGGTGTTTGTATGGAAGCATGATATCTCGGTTACCAAGAGGCAACAGTTTACATGTATATTGCGACGGGTCGGTGGCGGAGGATGGCAGGGCCGGGTGTGGTGTCCTAATAAGGGATTATACGGAGTTTGGGACTGTGGACAGGATAATTGAACTCCGGCTTAGTAATTATATATCATCCACACAAGTTGAACTGCAGGCCATTCTGGCGTGTTTGGAGGAAGTACGTCATGACGACAAAAATGTTTTCGTATTTGTCGATAGCCGAGGAGCACTGGAGTCCTTAAACAGTCGAAACCCAGTCTTCATGTCTATAGTTGAGGACTGTAAGAGAAGAATAACTGAGATACAGCTGAAAGGTTATAGTGTGAAATTCATGTGGATTCCATCTCATGTTGGAATAGTGCTCAACGAGGTGGCGGATGACTTGGCCAAACGTGCCACATCAAAACCACAAATTGACATTGAATGTGAATTCACAATGAGACAAATAAGAAGCAAAATCAGAAATATTCAGGCACAGGCGGGAGTGGAGAGGAGAGAGATAATGTATGAGAGTAGTCAAACCATGCAACACTACATGTATGTGAGTCAAAACACCCATTTCACTTATGGTAAAAGGAGAAATGCTTGGAGTGACTCTGTGTACATGCGGCTCAGGCTTGGGTACAAATATTACTGGGAATATGGGATAGATGTTCATGACAATGACACGAAGTGTAAACTATGTGGTATGTTAAGGTCTCACACCCTGGCCCATTATGTTCTTGATTGTCCGTTGATTAATGTATATAGAAACACTGAGATAAGGACTGTTCCTGAACAAATAGCCTGGATGTGTCACAACGGAAAGGTTGATGATATTCTTGAGAGATATAAGAATTTTGCACCAAGATTGTAATATTTTGTTGAATTATCTGCATGTCTCTTGCACATTGTCTATACAGTATACCTAGGTCATAAAAGTATTTGTGTGTACATCTGATAACATACTCCTTGTGAAGGAGGAAATGTATATGTTTACCTCTCAGAATGTTTGGCAATATGTTTATTTGCGATGTGTGTCTATGTATATATTAACACGTTGTACTGAATGGGGTGAGAATAGCTTGAGCTACCTCATCCCTTTGTGTGTATTTTACCTCAATAAACTTATTTCAATTTCACTTTCAATCTCGTCAGTACTTGTGTTCCATTCCACACCCAGAACTTTTAATTGATTAGGCACCTGATAACCCGGAAATTCTTTCTCGATTATCTGGTTTAATGATTTATTATTTGAGGCCCATGATTGTAGTGGCATATTGGCTCCTAATAACTCACGGTTAGCCTCATGGTAGATTTCTACCAAATTGGATTGATCATTTGTAGTTCCCTGGAAATTATCGACATACAAGTTGTCCCTGATTTCTGCCTTACAAGAGATATTTGACTTCCTCAAATGTGTATCTAATGTTGCTTGAAGTAGAAACAGGGAGGAAGTCGCTCCGAATAGCACTGAGGCAAAACGATAAGTTATGATATCACTGTTAGGATCCAGTGGGTCCTTAATCCAGAGAAACTTGGTGTAATTACGATCCTCTTCTTGTAAGCCTACTCTAAGGAAAGCTTTACTGATATCAGCAGTATAAGCAAAAATACCAGTACGGAACCGTAATAGCACTTCATGTAGCCTTTGAGTTAGGCTAGGTCCCGTTTGGAGGCATTCATTCAAGGACACGCTGTTTCGCTTCACTTTGGCACTACAGTTGAAGACAATACGTATTGGCATTGTCAATGAATCTTTCACCACAGCGTGATGGGGTAAATAGTGACCTATTTTTCGGTCATCATTATCAACAACCTCGATAAATTTACTGTTAAGTTGTTGTTGGATTAGTTGATGATACATGTTCAGTTTGTCTGGCTGTTTCTTCAGCCGTATTAATTGAGACTGTAATTGTGAGGCTGCCATGAAATAATTAACTGGAAGTTGTGGATGATTCAACTTCCATGGTAGACTCACCCAGTATTGTTTATCTTTATAGACAACTGTATCCAGATATTGCTGGTAAGTCCACATATCATCAGGGCTTGGTTGTTCAGGGACAATACCTAAAGTGTCTAAATCCCACAGACGATGTACAGGTGGATCAGACTCATTATCTTCAGATATTTCTCTGAAATGTAGGGGTGACTGTTCCAAGCCTAGTCACGCCACTATTGTATTGTTAGATTGTTGGTTGGTTGACGCTGGATTTTGTTGGAAAAGCACCGGTCCAGTAAGCAACTTGCCTCCAGCAGATGACAACAAATTCATTCCATGTTGTCTGGTGCATCCCGATATAAATTTATAATAATGGTCAGCGCCTATAAGTATTCCAACATCAGTGAGGCAGTCAGAATTTATTTTGTAATCTGCTAGCCTCATGCGGTGTCGTTTAAGATATTTCGCAGTGCGAGCTAATCCTGTGACCTGCAGGTCTGAAGGAAGTTTGTCTACTACTACCGCTTGTATTGGACTAGTGGAAGATCCAAGTCTCACTACCTTAACTACTTGGTATTCACGAGGTCCACTATTAGTCAAGAAACCAGAAATGTTCAATCTCACACTTTTGGCAGGTTTTAAATTTAACTGCTTGACTAATTGTTGTGTGATGAAGGTTTTCTGTGATCCTTGATCAAAAAGACCTCTAGTGCTAACTCTAGATTTCCTGTTAATTAATTTGAGTTGAGCTGTAGGCAGAGTGGTATTATTGCCTGACTCAGTAGCAAGTACAGTTATTTCTTGATGTACCTTGCAATATTGTACTGTGGTAGAATTCGTAGAATTCTCCCCAGTTGTCATGGATTGGGTAGAAGTTTTCCTACATAAGGCATAATGATGTATACCTTTGTTGCATCTACTGCATGAACGTAGTTGCACTACACATTTACTGGGATCATGAGAGCCCATGCACTCGGTGCACCTGTGTAATTCTTGTAACCGTTTAATCCTGGTATTAAAGTTAGGATAAACAGTGCATTGGTAGGTGACATGTTCTTGACTACAGAACAGACACCTTCTCTCTCTGGCTGAATTTGTCCCTTTAGTAGACGTATCAGTTGTTACATCAGAGGGCGATACTGAATAAGTACCTTCATTACCACTCCCCTTTCCAGTGGATGGAGCAGTCCTAGGTTTAAATTTATTAGACTTATTTAAAGTCGATTTGGGTTTGACTGAGGTGTCAATATTAGGGGAATTACGATGGGAGTTAGTAGAGAAGTTTGGAACACTTTTCCCATCTTGGTTAGCTCTTTGTCTTTCGACTAAGGTATGTAGACCTTCTGTAATTTCTTTCAAGGTCAGAAAGGTTTTATTGTACATAGTACACAATTTATCTAAAATTTCTCTTGATAATTTTCGCCTTACAACTACTTTGGTCATCCATTCAGCTGTCTGAATTTGGACTTTAAGGCTTAAGGCTTTGAATAAAGATTCTAACTCTAGCCTGAAAGTTTGGAGAGAATCGGTAGAATTATTAGCAGATAGTAAATCTAGCAATTTTTGAACTAAGACAGTAATAGTTCTCTCCTTGTTATCGTAGTTGGTTTTGAGCAATTGAACAGCTAGGGTGTAACCATCACTGGTCAGTGTTAAGTCAGAGATTACTTTCAAGGCTTCATTTCGTAACAAGCCTTGTAAATAAGTGAATTTGGTTGTTTGAGGAATGTTGACTTTAGAGTCTACTGCGTCCACGAATTTACTCCAGAAATCATCCCAACTTTCATTCTCGTTACCAGAGAATGTGGGTATGTTGATCTGAGGTAATTTGACATCAGGATCTGTATGTGCAGTAGAGGTTATTGTTAATTTGTTTCTAGCAATTTGCTTTTTAAAGGGTTGAAGTTTAACCTGTATATCATCTTCATACTGGGCTAAGTCGTTTACAATATCCTCAAGTTCACTATCAACTAAAGAAGTTGAGTAAAGTTCTGTCAAATACCGATTCATATGTTGCTTAATATGTGCGAATTTGCCTTCAGCAACTTGAAGTAAATCTTCTAATTTAAGGTAGTCAACAGGTGACTGTTGTTACAGATTTTGACATTTGGTAATCTGTCGGGTCAAATGACCTTTCAGACCGATAAGGGTCCTTTTCATTTTGTCAGCCGTTTCCATCTTGGTGGGAAAGGGCTGGTTTGATAGTAAATAGTTGTTACTAAGGTAACTGGGATATTGACTCATTCAATGGAGTTCAATATCAATATAATAGCCTAATGTATTTGAATAAACTACATTACCTCGTTCAGAGGTTAATTTACCTACCTAACAAGAAGTAACTAATTATTTTGAGCAGTGCTTGAACTTCACCATTAACTTTTGTCCGGCTAGCTCATCTTTATCACCAATAGATGTAATGGTGATCATTCAGCAGCACTCAAAATGCATACACACAAATAATGAGTACAAGAATAAGTAATATGGATATACTCTAATCAAAGTTATCCTAAGGTTTAATCCCACCCTTGATAGGGTCAGCAAAAGAATGAATAATGTATGTACTACTAACTAGCTCAAGCCTAGTTGTGAGAATTTCTACCTAAGAAACTACAAATTTATTTAGTCTGCGTTTGTGCCAAATTCAGCACAATCACAGTCTAAATTCCTACCTAATAAAGGTTGGCAAGATTAAATTGTGGTGCAGTAATGTGAATATATAGTTGTGCTGTATTTTTTTTTTTTTTTTATAGTTTATATAAATGTGCACTTGCACACACAAGTGAAAAACAATTATGTACAGTTAATTTTGGCTTGCTAGCCACAGCCGTTTGTGATAATTGATTGTGTTGATCAATTTGTCAACTACATGTGACCTAGACTCACCTGACAGGTGTAAACCATCTCTTGCCAGGTTTTGCCTGTATGGTCTGGCTGTAAATTGAATATAAGTGGCATCCAATCGTACTCGCTTCCTCAGCCTAAAGTTTATATATTTGGCAGCTCTTTGGTAATATTCTGGGCTTACTCCCCAACGATTATTAGTACTCACTTGGCGAGGTTCCACCAATGTGAATACTACCGAATTGCTGATGAGTTTAAATGAGGAAATTATAGTTTTAAGGTGATTAATTACCTCAGCTGGATGTCGAGTAGGATGGATGTCATTACCACCTAAATAAATGATGGTTAGATGGTGAGGCCACTCTAACGCAGGTGTTAGTGTGGAATTGTTATAAAAGTTATGAGCTGTTGCTCCTGGTGACCTAAAGATTCTCACCTCAGTATGAGGTATAGGTCTAAGTGTTGTGGGTAATTGACTGTGTCCCACGAGTGCTACCTTATACACGAGGTATAAGTAGCAAATGAATTGGTGTGAATTAGGCTAACCTATGTGGTATACTGCCGGTAGACACAATTAATAAATGTGGTTAGTCTAGACTACTTCACACGGTGATTAGTTATTACTAATTAGTATATATGTGTGTATATCACGAAAATAAACACGTGATTAAGAATGTGACAATGTCAGACCACAATGTTACAATGATCTGTAAAATGACCTTCTGAAGATGTATTTAATATACGAAAGTACTTAAGGAAATTTCCTGTTTCATTTTTCCTCCGTGGTCTGACACAGTATATATATATCTATATCCGGTTCGATAAGGACCATAATGTGGGATATCTGGGGCTTGACTCAATTATTTAATTACATACTTATTTAATTTAATAACGAAGGACCACCTACTTTTGAGAAAAGAGGGAAACTAATAAAAAGTGATCATTAGAAAACACACTGAAGAACCAGTGACTATGGATAAATATTAGAAAGAATAATCACTTAAATAAATAATGGACTGTATGATTAATTAACTAAAGTCAGAGCCTCAAACACCTACATTGGGGGGGGGGGTATTGCTAGAACTTCATATACGTCTTGGAACTAGTGTGGTTCGTCACCAGTTCATTGTTAAGTAAATAATATTATGACCTCAAATATTATCAAATCAATAGGTAAATTCAAATAGAGAATATTAATGATTATTAAAATTAAAGAACAATCATCTAAGTAAACACATCAATTTCCAATAATCATATGGTAAAATATTCGATATGATAATCTTATGAATTTGTATAATAAAATGGAATAATTAAATGTGTACAAAAAGTCTTAGCTTTAAGACGATTTTTATGACATAATAATAATAATAATAATTTTTTATTTAGGTAAAGGTACATACATAAAGAGATTTTACAAAGTTTGTTGGCTTTATAGATAGAGCTAGTACATACAATGCCTAAAGCCACTATTACGCAAAGCGTTTCGGGCACATCGTTCGTGCCTCGTCCTCGTGATCTCAAGATCTCCACATAGAAGCCATTAGAGGTGAATAACACGAATGCGGTTAACGACTCGTTGACTCCTCACATACGAGCTGAAATTTAAAGGATATTACGTAGCATTGAACTAGGCTACTTAGATCTCAATATTTATGAAAACAGAAAATAAATATTAATGCGATACTAACGTTGGACTTGGTGTTGTCCCACTATATAACGACAGACTACCCACGAAATATGCAATCTCTAATGATGCATCAAGAAAGAAAATATACTTAGCATGAGCGCAGTAACTGCTGAAGTCTGCCGATATCGCGTCTAACAGTCCCAGACTTCCACGGTGTTGTACACGTGATTGAGAGTTTGACTTGATTCTCGACGCGTTATTGATTGGCCGAGCACTATGGAGCACGTGGAAGAATAATTATTCGTTATTAGTTGGGTATCAGTGTAATTCTTGCTGATAACTTCCCAACGCCACGTGTCTCAGACTCTGACGCCACGACTTTCCTCTGTCCAAGCACGCACGCTGCACCAGCTGGCTCCACAATGGCGTCCCGCATTCACCACAGAAATTATTAATCACGAATAATACTATTTCGCGCAATTGAGGTTGAAATACTTTAATAAGGACTGGGTTGTGATTCTAGGGATTTAAATATTATCGCTTTCTCGTCTTATGGTAGTAAACGAGAAATGGAGAAGATTATAGTTTTCTCCATGGCATTCACGCGTGACAGAAAACTATTACTTGATAACAATTGTAACTAAAACTCTCGATTTAGAATTATTTGGGAGTTATGTTATCCATAAATAATTATCACACGGAATACTGATGATTTTAGAGAACCACATTTAATTCTCTAGCACATTGGCAATAAATGTGTTTAACTAGACATTATCTGACGCAATGTTGGTGCTTTATTTCGTAAGAATTCCAGCATTAATACGCAGATATAATGGTTAGTTTATGTTGACACTACTGTTAGTAAATTTAGTGACTACTGTAGTTAGTATATAATAATAATGATTTATTATAATACAATAGTAGTGTATTAGTGTTGGAAATTTCCAACATCTGGGCCTTGTTGAGGTTGGTGATGCAGTGCTTGGTTATGTTATAACAATAAACACTACAATAAACAGCATGAAAGTGGTAGATCCTGACAACTTCTTTATGCGTGATATACAAACTCCTGTAAATATAATTTATATCAACACGAGCGTAGTAGAATTTGCAAGAGAAATTGATAACATGCCAATGCACTCAGTTCCGGGTTCGGACTCATGGAACTCAATATTTATAAAGAAATATTTTATTAAACTAAAAAAAGAGTTTGGTACCTTGATGATGTTGCAAAATATCCTAATACTTGGGTCATAGAGTTAAGATGCATGATGATGTTACAACACGTCTTCCTACTTGTTTCACTTCAACATTGTTCAGATTTTGGACATTTCTTTCTTATTCACTTGTAATGTAGTATTTAAATACCGGTTAAAGGGAAGATGCGACGCCGTTGTCATGGAGACATCACCCCTCCTCATCCTGAGTGATGTTTACACATTTACGCCATAAACTGCATATATGTCATGTTTTATGCCCTCCAAAGGAACCAAACAGCCGGGTTTGTCATTTAAGAAACTGGGCTTTTAGGGAAGACTTCATCGTCTAAATGTCGCCTCTATCTGTATGAGGCGCGAGGTGGTTGAGAGATGGTGTTGGGTCGCAGAGGGAGAGAGAGAGAGAGAGCCTCGACCCCCTGCCTTGGAAGCTCAAGGAAATAAATGGTAGATTTTACAGGACGTGTTCTGAGGTCTGGGGGGATGAAGAGTCCTCAAAGTAGATTTGAAAGTGATTGATGGACATCGAGTGTTTTCATGTCCACTAATTCAGTAGTGAATTAGATAATATTAATGTAAGAAATAAATGAGTAATTACACAAAAAATTCACGTTGTCCCTAAATTAATGTTTCCTCTTCATCTTCAAAGCAATTGATTCTCGCAATGTTGCAAGAAGTATAGATTACATCGAGGCATGAAGAGAGGGAAGATGGATGTCCTGTCGAGGGGAGACTAGGTAATCTTGCTCTGCAGTTGCATTGATCAGCTGAAGAAGAAGTTGGGTTGGTGTAAACGTCTTAGACTTGTCAACCATAGTGTACCTAACTGAGTGCTTGATGTAAAGTGCTTCAGCTATGTCTGATGTCCTGCTATATCTATATCTACCGATCATGTCAGGGTTGCTGTTCAGCATACCTCTGGTGATTGTCTGGTTCTGTCCAGAAATATTGTGATATTGTTGTTGAATTCAAGAAACAACCAGAAAGCAGGTGTTTAACAGTGCTTTACAATGATCACTGCACAGAGCAGGGAGTTCATTCTCATGTCAGAGTCCTCTCATTCATGAGGTGTCCTGCTTAGTGCATGACGTCACTGGGGTCCAGCTTAGTGCATGACATCACTGGGGTCCTGCTTAGTGCATGACATCACTGGGGTCCTGCTTAGCGCATGATGTCACTGGGGTCCTGCTTAGTGCATGACGGCACTGGTCTCCTCTCACTGTCAGTACTTGGTCACGTGACCCTAAATGGGTCACTGAGTACTGTGAAGTTGTTCTACTTTGCACCATCGTGTTTAACGGAAATAATTAATTAAAATACAGATCCTAACACCAACCTCATTACATAATACACTGTAACATTACAGCCATTTCCCCTGGGTAGCGTGTCAAGCCGTCCTCCTAATAGAACGTCGCATTTTGACGTATGGTCTACCTAAGGCCAAAAATAGTCGTACTGGAGAATGGAAGCGGCTCAATAAAGTGACCTAATGTCCCGTTTTCTGTTTTGGGTCCACTGGTAAGTTAGGATAAGGGCACTGTAGTACGACAGTTTCTTGACGTTGGGAAGCGTTAGGAAGAGTAGCTGAGTGAGAATTGTTCTCAAATTTGTTATCCCTCCAATGTAGGGAAAAAATTGATATTATTACCTTAATGCCTTAAAACCTGCCTTAGAACTTTGCCCTAGACATGTTCCCTAAGCTCTCTAAGGCAAGTTTCTAAAAAATAATAAAAAAATTCTAGATTTTGGAGGCATAAACAAATAAAAAGAATAATTATATTACCGAGGGCCAAAAACTGTTACATTTTTAAAATTTATACATCGCTGTAAAAATGTATATAATGTCTTGAAACAAAGTTTCAGCTAAATGTAAAGAGAATACTTCGCTGAAAGCTCTTGTCTGTAGGAGCCCGAATCATTATCCCTTTTCCCTTCATCTTCTCCTTCCCTCCCCCTCCCTTCTTCTCTCCCTCTATTCTCTACAAACTTTTGCATTTTCTCAACATCAAACAAGAGCTGTCAACATAGTTGGGAAAACATTAAATCAGCATTTACATAAGTTGATGTTAGGGTTCTCTTGTTACACTTAGTCTCCGTCAAATGAGAACCTTAGTAATTAACATGAGTGCAACAGTGTAATATGGAACTGAATTTTCAGAGCATTATTCCTTAGAAAGTCAAACCTCATCCTAAATCTTGTGCATTATACTGATAAGAGACGGAAGGCCTCTTACAACCGTCTGGTATTTGATACTAAGCCTGTGTACCATGATCTACCGGATCAAGGTGCAATTCAGAGGGGACCGGACCTTAACCCTGATAGAGATCATGGATCTGATCACCACTAAAATCCCTGTTGCACCACTGGTTCTACACGTCGTCGACGATGGAGAACTCCAACTGTTGTTCAGTAGTGCCGCAGCATTTCAGGGTGTGTACTCTAAAAAAAGGTGCCACCAACGTCATCACCAGCATTAACGAGCAGAACACTTCCTTGACCGCTGTCTCTTTCAAGTTCATTCCTATAAACGACAGTCAACACTCCACCATGAAGGTGACCTTCACATCGCCTGAGGAAGCTACCTGTGCAACTAACACCGGCTTCTGGTGCTTTGGAATCGCCAGTACACCTCGACCGATCACCAAAGAACACTATTACCGCATTCGGCAATGCTGCAAGTGCTATAGCTATAGCTATGAGCACTTCACAAAGAACTGTACATCACAGGACCAACGGTACAGCAAGTGCGCCGATAACCACCACTTCAACAACTGCACCAACAAATATCTTCACTGCCTTCTCTGTGATGGCGAACATTCTGCCGTCGCCGCTGAGAGCCCCGGACGACGTGACCAAATACAGAAGATGTCCGATGCCAAGCAGACCAACACCACTCGACGTCCACCACCAAACTTCAACGTGTAAGCAGCACGTTGAAATTTGGGTGTGGACGGAGCTTCTGCACAGCCTGCAAGCCAATGGGGGCCTGGCTCCCAGGGCCGCCAACCAATCATCAACTCAGCCACAACAGCCACAACCCCTCTCTGGCCAATCAACAAGCCAGCCTTCACCACACCAGTTGGTATCCCCCAACATCGATCATAGTACTATCTGTAGACTCATTCGCCTGGCTGAAATGATGGCAGGCACAAACTGCAAGGAATTCGTTCGAATTCTAAGCATACTATATGCTTCCAATGGCCTTCCAACATTTAATGTCCCTGAGGAACTCTTCACGAATACAGCTTCAGACACTGCCACAGCTAGGACTTCAGCTACTTCTACTTCAGCCTCTGACAACACCATCTTTCCAGTTGCACTAGCAGATCTACTGCCTGCTGATGTCCACCCTCTGCAACCTGCTACAACTGCACCACCTCTGCAAGCTGCCTCTCCAGACGATCCTATACCTCCTCAGCCTGACGTCTCAACTGACTCAATGAAAACTTCTCCAGTACTAGAAAAAACTTACTCGTCACCTGACCTCCGCTTATCATCTGCTGATGATTCTACTGCCTATTTTGATGGTGAAACTCAATCACCAGAGGCATCGAACTTCTCAACTAGGCAAGACCTGGCTCTGCAACGAAGCAAAACCACTTTTGGATCTCCCGAATTTAGGAAAATTGCCAGCAAACTCTACAACCAGCAATATAAAGTACTTCGAGAGCAGTATCCAGAACAGAAAAATGGGAGCCCCGTTCCTGCAATTGCCATCCTAACTGAGTGCGACGAGTCCACTCTTCTACCAAACCTCCTCCGTCCTGACCTACAGGACCTAAATGCTCGCAGCATACAGCTAAGACAACAGAGAAGGAAGAAGAAAATTATGAAGTAAGAAGAAAGAAGAATGAAGACTCAAGAAAGAAGACACAAGAAAGAAGAAAGAAGACACCACCAGAAGACAGACTGTTTCTTCCTAGAATGAAGAAGCACTGCCGCTGCCGCCCATTCTGGGCCAAACCCAAAGTCTAGCAAGTTGTGGGGCTGTTTCAGCATCGACTCAAGATAGCAGCTGGGTCAAGCCCTGGCTCTTTTCTCTACAACTTCAGCACTTCCTCTCACCGACTTCTAGTAGTGTAAAATGAGACAAATCGTGATTTGATTTTCAGAAACGGTTGGGCACTTCCATGCCGACTCGACCCCCGGCAGGCCAAATCGTGAAAAAACTTTTCAAGTTGTCGGGTCAGGACGCTTTCGGCGAGCACTTGGCTGGCTGGTGGGGTGGTGGTCCGTCCCCCTTTGGGTCCCAAGGACCAACCACCCAGGGTGCGCCTGAGCAAATCGTCCCCTATCCTAACCTGTTTTTTTCTTTCTTTTTGTCGCGTATGTTTATTATAAGTATTAGGCATCAAGAAGGGGGTCCCTACTTATGAAAGGTACAGAGGATGAATGTTCAATAGATTAAAACCAAAAAAATACACTGGTGAAAGGAATATAACAGTTTTTTGGAGTATTTTAATGACGCTAGTATATGTGTACTCACCTAGTTGTACTCACCTAGTTGTGCTTGCGGGAGTTGAGCTCTGGCTCTTTGGTCCTGCCTCTCAACCGTCAATCAACAGGTGTACAGATTCCTGAGCCTATTGGGCTCTATCATATCTACACCTGAAACTGTGTATGGAGTCAGCCTCCACCACATCACTTCCTAATGCATTCCATTTGTCAACCACTCTGACACTAAAAAAGTTCTTTCTAATATCTCTGTGGCTCATTTGGGCGCTCAGTTTCCACCTGTGTCCCCTTGTGCGTGTGCCTCTTGTGTTAAATAGCCTGTCTTTATCTACCCTATCAATTCCCTTCAGAATCTTGAATGTTGTGATCATGTCCCCCCTAACTCTTCTGTCTTCCAGCGAAGTGAGGTTTAATTCCCGTAGTCTCTCCTCGTAGCTCATACCTCTCAGCTCGGGTACTAGTCTGGTGGCAAATCATTGAACCTTTTCCAGTTTAGTCTTATCCTTGACTAGATATGGACTCCATGCTGGGGCTGCGTACTCCAGGATTGGCCTGACATATGTGGTATACAAAGTTCTGAATGATTCTTTACACAAATTTCTGAATGCCGTTCGTATCTGGCCAGCCTGGCATATGCCGCTGATGTTATCCTCTTGATATGTGCTGCAGGAGACAGGTCTGGTGTGATATCAACTCCCAAGTCTTTTTCTTTCTCTGACTCCTGAAGAATTTCCTCTCCCAGATGATACCTTGTATTTGGCCTCCTGCTCCCTACACCTATCTTCATTATATTACATTTGGTTGGGTTAAACTCTAACAACCACTTGTTCGACCATTCCTTCAGTTTGTCTAGGTCTTCTTGAAGCCTCAAACAGTCCTCTTCTGTCTTAATCCTTCTCATAATTTTGGCATCGTCCGCAAACATTGAGAGAAATGAATCTATACCCTCCGGGAGATCATTTACATAAATCAGAAACAAGATAGGACCGAGTACAGAGCCCTGTGGAAGTCAACTGGTGACTTCACGCCAATCGGAGGTCTCACCCCTCACTGTAACTCTCTGCTTCCTATTGCTTAGGTACTCCCCTTATCCACTGGAGCACCTTACCAGCTACACCTGCCTGTCTCTTCAGCTTATGTACCATCCTCTTATGAGGTACTGTGTCAAAGGCTTTCCGACAATCCAAGAAAATGCAGTCCGCCCAGCCCTCTCTTTCTTGTGTGACGATAATCTCTTTCAAGAGAGATTGAGCCTGCTCTTCCCTACATCATTACGTCTTTAAAGTACAAGATACTATATAGAAGATACGTCCACCAGTATCGCCAAACGTTTTGCCCAGGAAGCAAATCATACCATGCACACCCCGACACCTGCTACAGCCGCCGTAACCAGCAAACTGCTTATACTCCGCCTGCCTGTTGCTGATTGGCTGGTGTCTCGCCGCACCTGCACTCACCACCACCACCGAGAGTCGACGTCTGGGCAGCAGCACGCAGTACTCCTCAGAATATCTCTGTGCTCCATGGAGTTGACATCTCTCGCTGGTAGACTAAGCCTTGGCTTTCGTGTACTAAGGGAGGTGGCAGCTTGAAGCCAGTATTCCAGCACCGCACATATTTTATTTATATTGCTATCACTATAACTTATTGTCTTAGCATAACTTTTCATTGCCAGTGATTATTCATGTTGTTTTGTTTGTTGACTTGTCCTGCATTTTATGAGATTGCCTTTATTCATGTCTTGTTTTCTAGAGTAATTAAAATTTCAGTGTTTATATACTTGTGTTTT
This sequence comes from Procambarus clarkii, assembly GCF_040958095.1. Lineage (NCBI taxonomy): Eukaryota > Metazoa > Arthropoda > Malacostraca > Decapoda > Cambaridae > Procambarus > Procambarus clarkii. Next base: position 9,120,861 of record NC_091208.1, read on the forward strand.
GTGTGTCTTCCCATTACCTTACCACAGACGAAAGGACAAACTTCTCTTTTTTTTTTGTTATGTGACGAGGCCCTGCCCCCAGCTTTTGAAACAGCCGAACACCAATGCTTTACCGTCACACTTGCTTAATCTGTGTTACCTGGTCATAGAATTTTATTAAGCCAGTCAGGCAAGATTTACCCTCCCTGAACCCATGTTGTCGATTTGTCACGAAGTTCCTTCTCTCCAGATATGCTACCAGGTTTTTCCTCACGATCTTCTCCATCACCTTGCATGATATACAAGTCAAGGATACTGGCCTGTAGTTCAGTGCCTCTTGCCTGTCGCCCTTTTTGTATATTGGGACCACATTTGCCATCTTCCATATTTCTGGTAGTTCTCCCGTCTCCAGTGACCTACTATACACTATGGAGAGTGGCAAGCAAAGTGTCTCTGCACACTCTTTCAGTACCCATGGCGAGATTCCGTCTGGACCAACAGCCTTTCTAACATCCAGGTCCAGCAGGTGTCTCTTGACCTCCTCTTTCGTAATTTCAAACTCTTCCAAGGCCGCCTGGTTTACTTCCCTTTCTCCTAGCACAGTGACCTCACCTTGTTCTGTTGTGAAGACCTCTTGGAACCTCTTGTTGAGTTCATCACACACCTCTTTGTCTTTCTCTCTATACCTGTCCTCGCCTGTTCTAAGTTTCACTTCCTGTTCTTTCACTGTTGTTTTCCTTCTGATGTGACTGTGGAGTAGCTTTGGTTCGGTCTTGGCTTTGTTTGCTATATCATTTTCATAACTCTTCTCTGCTTCTCTTCTCACCCTGACATACTCATTCCTGGTTCTCTGGTATCTCTCTCTGCTTTCTGGTGTTCTGTTATTCCGGAAGTTCCTCCACGCCCTTTTGTTCAGTTTCTTTGCTTCCATACATGGCCTATTATACCATGGATTCTTCTTTTGCTTCTCGGATTTTTCCTTTTGGGCCAGGATGTATCTGCTTACTGCCTCCTGACACTTTTGGGTGACATAGTCCATCATATCTTGTACAGACTTAGCTCTGAGGTCTGTGTCCCAAGGTATTTCCCTTAGGAAGCTTCTCATCTCCTCATAATTTCCCTTTTGGTATGGTAGCCTTTTGTTTCCTAGTTTTTGGGGGGGATAATTCCTAGCTCTACCAGGTACTCAAAGTTCAATACACTGTGATCACTCATTCCCAAGGGCGCTTCCATCTTGACTTCCCTTATATCCCACTCATTTAGGGTAAATATCAGATCAAGCATTGCTGGTTCATCCTCTCCTCTCATTCTTGTTGGATCCTTGATGTGCTGGCTTAGAAAGTTTCTTGTTGCCACGTCCAGCAGCTTAGCTCTCCATGTTTCTGATCCTCCATGCGGGTCTCTGTTTTCCCAATCTATCTTCCCATGGTTGAAGTCTCTCATGATTAGTAGTCCAGATCCATTCCTGCTAGCAACAGAAGCTGCTCTCTCTATTATGATATTGGTGGCCATATTGTTTCTATCATATTCCTGTCTGGGTCTTCTGTCATTTGGTGGTGGATTATATATGACTACAACTATAATTTTTTGCCCTCCAGTTGTTATTGTTCCTATTATGTAGTCACTGAAACCTTCACATCCGTGAACAACCAACTCCTCAAAATCCAAGCCATTTCTTACCAGCAGAGCTACACCACCCCCACCTCTTCCTTTTCTCTCTTGTCTCATAACATAATAGTCCTGTGGGAACACTGCATTTGTTATTGTTTTCGTCAGCTTTGTTTCTGTGAGAGTTATTATGTCTGGGTTTTCCTCTAGTACCCATTCTCCAAGTTCATTTGCTTTATTTGTAATACCGTCTATGTTAGTGTACATTGCCTTGAGGCTCACTTTCTTCTGTCCCTTCTCTAATCTCCTCCTTGGTGAATGTTCTGCTGGTGGAGGAAGCTGTGCCATGGGTGTGAGGATTTGTGAGGTGGATACCAGGGTTGCAGAGGATACTGGGTTGAGGGGTGGGGGGTCAAGTGAAGGGGGAAGGACAGGGAGGGTATGGGGTGAACGGGGAGGGAGGACAGGAAGGAAAGGGGGGTTTTCTATGCAGAGGAGGGTGGTGGGGTTGCCCTCCCAGCTGGTGTTACTGGGTAGCTGGTTGTGGGTTCCCCCCTCGCTTCTGGGGGTGATGTGTTGGGAGCTGTGGTTTCCTGGTTTTCCCCTCTCGCCCTGCGCTTCTTCCTTGCTTCTGCCGCCATGGTCCCTCTCCTCCCTCGTCATGTCCCTCTGGAGGAATACTTTTTTAAATTCTCCCACATGTTGCAGGTGGCTTTCCTTTGTTAGAATCGTGTCCTTTGTGTTCTCGTTTGCAAACACTATCTTTAACACACGGTCTCGGTCTTTTTTGTACCAGCCTAACCTGAAAAACCTTCTCAATGCTATGCTCAGCCCCTTCCATGTCTAGTGCCTTCAGTATTTCATTCACTGCCGCTTTGTCCTTATCATTCCACTCTTTCCTATTAGAGCCTTCCTGCTCTTTAATACCTACAGCTACCACTGCTCTTTTCCTTTCCAGCAGCTGGGTAGTGGAGCGTGCTGCTTCCTGTGAGGTGGCTGCTTTCATGGCCACCTCCATCACTGCAGACATTACTTCAGAGGTTTTTTTTTAGCATTTCTGCAAATGTTGCTTTTAATGTGGCATTCTCTTCCAAAATACTATTACCACCTTCTCCCTGGGTGGTTATCTGAGTCTCAGCATCGATACTGTTCTCTTTGAGGGCTCTAATCTCCTCCTTTGCTGCTGTCAGCTCTCTTTTTAGGTTGCTTATTTCATTCTTCATTTCCTGCATTTCACTCTTGATGTCCTCCAGAAACTGGGCGAACATTTCCTTCATTTCGTCACCTGAACTTTTCCCTGTTCCCCTGTTGCTTCTGGCGGTCATGCTTGACCCTGTTCCTAGTTGTGCCGTGATAGGATTCGTCAGAAGGGCAGAGTGGGGTGGGGGAGAGGGAGATAGGGAGAGAGTGAGAGAGATAAAGAGAGAGAGAGAGAGAGTGGGAGAGAGAGGAGAGAGAGGAGAAAGTGGGAGAGAGAGAGAGAGAGGAGAGAGAGGGGAGAGTATGTGTAAGGGGGATGCGGGGGCTGGGGGGTGGGGGGGTGGTGGTGGCGACCAGGTGAGGTCAGGTCAGATGGGGGGTAAGAGAGGAGGTGGGGTATAGTAGGGGCTTGGTTCTTTCCACAAAAGGTGTTAATCCTTTCTTCCCTGGCTGAACGTTTGTGTGTGCGTATGTGTGTGCGTTTTTGCTTGTGCGAGCGTGCATACATACGTGGGCGTGCGTGTGTCACGAGTCCCCTTAAGCGTTACCTCTACCTAAATGAGCCACGTTGAGATTTTAAATATATATGATATCCTGAACAAGAATTTGATAATATTTGACCTCAATCTGTACACCTGATTAATTGACCAGAGAGGGGGTACATACCAGTCTGCCTCCCGCTCACACAACCAGATGAGTAAGGACGATGTATGATGACGATGGTTATCCGTCGTTGTCTCCCACTAGGTGATTCACTAAGTGCTAGTAGATTGATGAAGTCGGTTCTTCTCTATCTACACAAAGCTCTGGAGTCAGTCACGGTATCGTTGTGTAGCAGTTCACTAATTTACTTTACCACTGATCACAGTCACCACGGCGGGTCGTCCCACCTGGTCTCAGATCAGGTAGCTTCACACAGTCCTCCACACTTATATGCTCCGGTGATGCCTCTAGCTCCACTTTGTTTCTTCGCACTAACGCTAGCGATATGACTATGCTATGTGGCACCCTGTTAGCTACACACTGCGAGAGGCCAAATACTATGATCTAGCCTCTATAATCCTTCAATATCCCGAGAAAGTGGCGAATTTCCGCGGACCTCACTTAATCATGTGTGTGTGTACGTGTGTTTTTATGTAAATACAACATATCTGTTTTTTTTTTTAATTCCTGCTGAGAAGTGTATCTGAAATAAAGGATTTGTCTTTACATTTGGTAAGGTTTCATTAATCAGGTAAAAAAATAAATGAGAACAAGACTCGAGTTATATTTTGCATTAGTTACCCCAGATATATGTATAATTTTTTCTGGATTCTGTTTCACAGAAAACATCTTCAAGGGCGGGCCATTCCCGTTTTTGTCGAGGGGGAAACTAAGATAATTGACAGAAAAAATATATATACATATATGCAAGTTCCATTTTATTTCCAAACATTGGTTAGTTTGATTATTAAGATCAGGAGTTTGCTTATTATTAAGATCGGGAAACAACAACGTATTATTTCATGTTTTTCATCCAAACATATGGAAACAAGTATATATGTTTAATTTCAAAGGAAAGAACATTATCAACTATTTTCTCATAGGAAAGAGCAACATCAGAAAGGATATAATTCATTCGTTCGTTCGTTCAGTATTATAGATTTCCCCCACCGGTAAATTAAAAACATTATTTATTTTCATCGTTAGTTTTTTTATTTAACAAAAAAAAATACATAACACTACAATACACATAACTGCAATAATATATGGCACTACAATAAATGCAATTTTATTAAGTTTGCGTATGACGCCCGAGGGCAATAAAGCTGCTTCGTGCATGGTCGGCGTATCCAAGCTCATGGTTGGAGTGGGCTCTACATAGTCGGACTCATAGAATTTTCTCTGCCCACACTCGAAGAGGTCCGAGACCTCGTCATCGAATCCCTCCACTGGCTCGAACAGCGTTGCAAAAATGTCAATCGTAGCCAGCGCCAACTTTTGCATGGCTAACGATTGATTTTCATTAAAGTGTTACACCGCGGCGTTTAAGGTCTGCAAAGACAATATGTCCTCTGCGTTCAGCTCTTGTGTCTTCGGTGCCATAGGGGATACGCGGCACACCGTCGCCAATTTCTGGGGGGTCTGCCGGACATCCTCGTCTTCACTCTCGCTAATGTGGGTAACTGCCTCCCGCGGGCGGGTAGCTGGGAGAGGCGGGTTGGGGCATCTTGTTGGAGGTACATATCCCAAGGTAGATGGCTGGGGGGAAGCCTCGCGGTTGCTCGACCTCTTATCATATGGGGTCGTCGTCGTCCTCTTGCGTCGGCCTCGCATAGATAGCCTAGTCCGGCGGGGCCCCGGTGCGGACCGTTCCCAGGTGATTTTACACTCTTCCGCAGGGCAACTTGTTAGTTTTGCAATGTCCTTCATCAAAGGCTCTGTTGAAGCTTTCGTTTTTAGAGCCATTTCTCCACTCTTCGTCGCCTTCTTAGCTTTGGGCTCTGTTGTTGTTGTTGTTGTTGTTGTTGTTGTTGCTGTTCTTGTTGCTGCCGTTGTTGTTGTTGCCGTTGTTGGGAATGGCCCTGGCCCCGCCGGGGTCAGCACAGCAGTCATTGCTACCACCGGCGAATCCATAGAGCCAACAACAAGGCGGGCAGCGGGGCTGGGCTCTGGCGCCGGCAGCGGCTCAGGCAGGGGCATGGGCGCGGTCGGCTTGGGGTGCATAGTGGCCACAAAGACATCTGGCATTGGCCCCGGCTTCTTCGTAGTCTCAGGCGAGGTCGTAGGCGCAGTTGATGAAGTTTTAGGGGCTTGGCACATCGGCCGAACATTGACAACGCCACTGTTCTTCAGTGTATCCGCTATATCAAGGGACGTCATCCCCCCTGGTAGGATGAGAGCAGTCCCAAAGATGAAATTGATCCCACCAGTCACCTCAATTTTTGAGCAGCCCTTCAACAATCCTGCAAATAAACAAAAAATCATAAATAAATTTTATATTCACCAACAAGAAACATAAACACACACACACACACGTTCTCACCTATATCAGAGTTATGTAAAAAAAAAAAAAAAAAATCACCATGGGCAAATTCCATTTTCAAAACTTCACTTGTGGGCTTCTAATGATGACCAGGACCTAGGGCGTTCGTCGGTGGGCTAGTTAACTCATTGGGCCTTAGGACTGGGCTTATATATATATATATATATATATATATATATATATATATATATATATATATATATATATATATATATATATATATATATATATATATATATATTATTAAATATGACCGAAAAAGTAAGATTAATAATTCTAACACGAATTTTCTCAATCTTTCGTACATTACGCTTCACTGTTGGAGGTAAATCAAAAATCAATTCTCAAAAATTCATTTTTATTTCTAGTCTGACGCGACACGGGCGCGTTTCGTAAAACTTATTACATTTTCAAAGACTTTAGTTCACAAATACACAACTGAATAGAACTTACGTATCTCCGATTTTATATCTACATTTGAGTGAGGTGGAAGAGGTGATGTGGCATTAACACAAGACAGAACAAAATGTGGTATTAATAGGGTATTAATTTCATCAACACAAGACAGAACACGAAACAATGGATATTGAATAGAAGTGTTTGTAGAAAGCCTATTGGTCCATATTTCTTGATGCTTCTATATTGGAGCGGAGTCTTGAGGTGGGTAAAATATAGTTGTGCAATAATTGGCTGTTGATTGCTGGTGTTGACTTCTTGATGTGTAGTGCCTCGCAAACGTCAAGCCGCCTGCTATCGCTGTATCTATCGATGATTTCTGTGTTGTTTACTAGGATTTCTCTGGCGAAGGTTTGGTTGTGGGAAGAGATTATATGTTCCTTAATGGAACCCTGTTGCTTATGCATCGTTAAACGCCTAGAAAGAGATGTTGTTGTCTTGCCTATATACTGGGTTTTTTGGAGCTTACAGTCCCCAAGTGGGCATTTGAAGGCATAGACGACGTTAGTCTCTTTTAAAGCGTTCTGTTTTGTGTCTGGAGAGTTTCTCATGAGTAGGCTGGCCGTTTTTCTGGTTTTATAGTAAATCGTCAGTTGTATCCTCTGATTTTTGTCTGTAGGGATAACGTTTCTATTAACAATATCTTTCAGGACCCTTTCCTCCGTTTTATGAGCTGTGGAAAAGAAGTTCCTGTAAAATAGTCTAATAGGGGGTATAGGTGTTGTGTTAGTTGTCTCTTCAGAGGTTGCATGGCTTTTCACTTTCCTTCTTATGATGTCTTCGACGAAACCATTGGAGAAGCCGTTATTGACTAGGACCTGCCTTACCCTACAGAGTTCTTCGTCGACTTGCTTCCATTCTGAGCTGTGGCTGAGAGCACGGTCGACATATGCATTAACAACACTCCTCTTGTACCTGTCTGGGCAGTCGCTGTTGGCATTTAGGCACATTCCTATGTTTGTTTCCTTAGTGTAGACTGCAGTGTGGAAACCTCCGCCCTTTTCCATGACTGTTACATCTAGAAAGGGAAGCTTCCCATCCTTTTCCATCTCGTAAGTGAAACGCAGCACAGAACTCTGCTCAAATGCCTCCTTCAGCTCCTGCAGATGTCTGACATCAGGTACCTGTGTAAAAATGTCGTCAACATACCTGCAGTATATGGCCGGTTTCAAGTTCATGTCGACTAAGACTTTTTGCTCGATGGTACCCATGTAGAAGTTTGCAAACAGGACACCTAGGGGAGAACCCATGGCGACCCCATCTACTTGCTTATACATGTGCCCATCCGGGCTCAAGAAGGGTGCCTCTTTAGTACAAGCTTGGAGTAGTTTCCTCAGAATATTTTCTGGTATGTCAAGAGGAGTACAGGCTGGATCACGATACACTCTGTCGGCTATCATTCCGATTGTCTCGTCCACAGGTACGTTGGTAAACAGCGATTCTACGTCCAACGAGGCTCTTATCCTTGTGGCCCGTGTGCCCCGCAGTAAGTCAACAAATTCCTTTGGAGACTTCAGGCTGAAGGCGCAAGGAACATAAGGAGTCAGCAGGCCGTTGAGTCGCTTCGCCAGTCTGTACGTGGGTGTGGGTATCTGGCTAATGATTGGCCGAAGTGGGTTTCCAGGCTTGTGCGTCTTGACATTTCCATACGCATATCCAGGTTTATATTCCCCAATGATCTTTGGCAGGTGGAGTCCGGATTTCTTGGCGTTCACAGTTTCGATCAGTTTGTTGACCTTTGCTTTTAATTCGGCTGTAGTGTCCTTCGTTACCCTTTGGAACTTAGTTTGGTCAGAGAGTATGATGATCATTTTCGCCAGATATTCGTCTTTTTTAAGAATGACATATATTGGCGACTTGTCACCTCTCCTGACAACTATCTCCTTGTTCTCACGAAGGCTTTTAGCTGCCGCTTTAAGCTCGGGGGATAGTATGGTGCTTCTGTAGTTGCCTCGATTCTTTCCTCGGCGACTTGTCAGGAGAGGTGACAAGTCGCCAATATATGTCATTCTTAAAAAAGACGAATATCTGGCGAAAATGAACATCATACTCTCTGACCAAACTAAGTTCCAAAGGGTAACGAAGGACACTACAGCCGAATTAAAAGCAAAGGTCAACAAACTGATCGAAACTGTGAACGCCAAGAAATCCGGACTCCACCTGCCAAAGATCATTGGGGAATATAAACCTGGATATGCGTATGGAAATGTCAAGACGCTCAAGCCTGGAAACCCACTTCGGCCAATCATTAGCCAGATACCCACACCCACGTACAGACTGGCGAAGCGACTCAACGGCCTGCTGACTCCTTATGTTCCTTGCGCCTTCAGCCTGAAGTCTCCAAAGGAATTTGTTGACTTACTGCGGGGCACACGGGCCACAGGGATAAGAGCCTCGTTGGACGTAGAATCGCTGTTTACCAACGTACCTGTGGACGAGACAATCGGAATGATAGCCGACAGAGTGTATCGTGATCCAGCCTGTACTCCTCTTGACATGCCAGAAAATATTCTGAGGAAACTACTCCAAGCTTGTACTAAAGAGGCACCCTTCTTGAGCCCGGATGGGCACATGTATAAGCAAGTAGATGGGGTCGCCATGGGTTCTCCCCTAGGTGTCCTGTTTGCAACCTTCTACATGGGTACCATCGAGCAAAAAGTCTTAGTCGACATGAACTTGAAACCGGCCATATACTGCAGGTATGTTGACGACATTTTTACACAGGTAACTGATGTCAGACATCTGCAGGAGCTGAAGGAGGCATTTGAGCAGAGTTCCGTGCTGCGTTTCACTTACGAGATGGAAAAGGATGGGAAGCTTCCCTTTCTAGATGTAACAGTCATGGAAAAGGGCGGAGGTTTCCACACTGCAGTCTACACTAAGGAAACGAACATAGGAATGTGCCTAAATGCCAACAGCGACTGCCCAGACAGGTACAAGAGGAGTGTTGTTAACGCATATGTCGACCGTGCTCTCAGCCACAGCTCAGAATGGAAGCAAGTCGACGAAGAACTCTGTAGGGTAAGGCAGGTCCTAGTCAATAACGGCTTCTCCAATGGTTTCGTCGAAGACATCATAAGAAGGAAAGTGAAAAGCCATGCAACCTCTGAAGAGACAACTAACACAACACCTATACCCCCTATTAGACTATTTTACAGGAACTTGTTTTCCACAGCTCATAAAACGGAGGAAAGGGTCCTGAAAGATATTGTTAATATAAACGTTATCCCTACAGACAAAAATCAGAGGATACAACTGACGATTTACTATAAAACCAGAAAAACGGCCAGCCTACTCATGAGAAACTCTCCAGACACAAAACAGAACGCTTTAAAAGAGACTAACGTCGTCTATGCCTTCAAATGCCCACTTGGGGACTGTAAGCTCCAAAAAACCCAGTATATAGGCAAGACAACAACATCTCTTTCTAGGCGTTTAACGATGCATAAGCAACAGGGCTCCATTAAGGAACATATAATCTCTTCCCACAACCAAACCATCGCCAGAGAAATCCTAGTAAACAACAAAGAAATCATCGATAGATACAGCGATAGCAGGCGGCTTGACGTTTGCGAGGCACTACACATCAAGAAGTCAATACCAGCAATCAACAGCCAATTATTGCACAACTATATTCTACCCACCTCAAGACTCCGCTCCAATATAGAAGCATCAAGAAATATGGACCAATAGGCTTTCTACAAACACTTCTATTCAATATCCATTGTTTCATGTTCTGTCTTGTGTTGATGAAATTAATACCCTATTAATACTCTTGTTCTGTCTTGTGTTGATGAAATTAATACCCTATTAATACCACATTTTGTTCTGTCTTGTGTTAATGCCACATCACCCCTTCCACCTCACTCAAATGTAGATATAAAATCGGAGATACGTAAGTTCTATTCAGTTGTGTATTTGTGAACTAAAGTCTTTGAAAATGTAATAAGTTTTACGAAACGCGCCCGTGTCGCGTCAGACTAGAAAAAAAAATGAATTTTTGAGAATTGATTTTTGATTTACCTCCAACAGTGAAGCGTAATGTACGAAAGATTGAGAAAATTCGTGTTAGAATTATTAATCTTACTTTTTCGGTCATATTTAATAATATATGTCTACAGGAAAGACTGCTACCAAAATATACTAATATATATATATATATATATATATATATATATATATATATATATATATATATATATATATATATATATATATATATATGTATATATATATGTATATATATGTATATATATATATATATATATATATATATATATATATATATATATATATATATATATATATATATATATATATATATATATATATATATATATATATATATATATACCCCTAGAACCTCTACCTATCCCCCCCCCTCAGGCAAGCTAGGTCACCTGCTCACACAGGTTATTGCACGTCACTTGGGAATGATCTCCCAGGCAAAATGTTGCTTGACATAGCGGCATATTCAGGTTATCATACGTAAATTTCACAACCAAAGCGTCATTTTTGCTGTGTTGTTCATATTTAAAATCCTGTGCAAACTTCCGAAGCGCTTTTCCCACCCCTAGATGGGATAAATAGTAGGTGAAGTATAACGCATAGTTCCCGCAGAAAAAAGTTTTCAACTGCTGTATTCTGTCACTGAATATGTGTGAATCATATTTTTCAAAGCTGTTCAATATAACCTTAAAATATTTCGAATACGTTTCAATTCTCGGGTTTCCAAAACTATCCAGAATGACAATTTCTGTCTTAGTCATTGCTTTGGCTATACAAAATGTAACCCAATGACCCATTGTATCTGCCGATGCTGCGTCTAGTGTATTAATTATAAATACCACAGGATGGTCAATCTTTTTCAAAATTTTTCTTGCATCATTGGCGACATAACATCCCAGATATTGCACCTCCCGATCCAACACCCCGTTCAGCGCTTCGTTAATTTCAAGACAATTCATAGCTTTACGCTCTCGTATCACAGAATATTCGGCGTTCCGCATTAATTTTCAGGATGCCAGTGGTGCTGCCATAAAGCAAAATTACTTTATTTCCTACCACAGGTATTTTAAATTCTAGACTAATTCTCAGATTACCAGACACTTCCAGGGGCATTGCGTCCTTTATAGTTTCCGGCGGTAAATTAAAAGCCAGTATAGTGCGACCGTTAATAAATGCGTCATAGGATAGCGTGTGGGCATTATCGAAACTTAAAGCTTGTAGCGTCGTATAATATAATTTTCCGCAGTTGTGTGGAAAAGCGCAAGCAATATTAAATAAAGTAATGCTATTCAGAGTTATAAATACACTCGTGAGCTGACAATTCTCAAAATATAACGGGTTCTGGGCATAGCCTCCTGACATTGCCTCCATATCTACGATAATCACATATAACGCTCAGGAATTACAGTTCCCCAGGGCTGATCCATTGTAATTGTCCACTGTCCTGTGCCCAGTATATAAGTCTTTAATAGGGTTTTGTTAAATATATATGTTATCGGGGTGTTATTTTGTATCAATGCCTTATTAATGGCCGTTAAGCCGGCCGGGTATGGCATTATGCGATCTATCCACAACCTTGCCATTTTAATATGGTATTTAAAGTTTGCATTATCCCTTTCGCTATGAATAATCCATTTATCCGGGTTCAGTTCGAGGCGAATGCGCACATCCACATTATCCAGAATGTATTCGTTAATTGTAGTAACATCCGCCAATAATTTAAAGCATGTGTGCACGCCCATAGTTTTCATCTCAGTCATTTGCTGCTCCCTTTCCTCAGTCATTGCAGCAAAATATTCGTCGGAAAATCTGATGGGGTCATTACCTTTAAAGAAATGTGCTATTTTCCGATATCTCTCAGCTTCGCACCCCAAAATAGTAGTCAGCAGCTTTATATAACTCCAGTATGAGAATAGAAAGTTAGTTTTGACCACAGTCTCGTTGAAATACGCTACTATAGATTTGAATAAAGTATGTGATAGACCATTACTAATTGTTACGTTTTCTGTATCCCCTATCACACTAGCTCCATCTTCGCCCGTTACTGCTAGCGATAGTTCCAAAGCCAATGACGACATATCTAGAAAGTGGCCATTCACGCCTTTAATGTTAAATTCGAGATACGTATCTCTAAATTTATTGCCCCCAGTATTTACTGGCAAAACATCAAGAGTTTGACGCGAGGGTATAATAGCCTCTACCATCCTAGCGGAGAACGGCTTGGGAAAGGCATCAGTTATTGCAGCGGCATAATTCCCCAGTGATACTTGTTGTTGTTGTTGAGTTAGGGGCGACAACGATCGTGGGATCGGATACGCAATGGCGTACCCGTGAAGGGTCAATTGCAAAGCCAGGAAAGGCGAAATGCCAAGCCACAACGCGAAACGAGTGATGCCAAGTACTAGAAACTAATATGCCACACGGCAAAGCTACGCACAAAGGGAGAGGCAGAAGCACAGAATAGAACAGGGCAAACAAACAGCCAGAAGGGCACACAGCATGTCAGAGCAAATGCACAGGAAATCAGAGCACATACTTGCCGGGAACTTGGCCCGCGGGAACCTTACATTAAACGCCTCCCAGAGCACTAATTGCCAAGGGTCTCGTCCATCCTCCGGGGACGCCATAACATCCGGAACCGGGGCAACAAACACCTGCAAACTGGGGACCCAGATGGTAGTACTCATGAGGCAAGAAGTCGCCACTCGCCCCCACAGGAAGGGAACTTGCCCCCCCACGAAAGCACTCCGGTCCGTCAGACAGCAGTAACTCGGCAATCTTCGACCAGTGACCCGGTGGCATCACAGACGCCGGCAACACGTCCCCTAGGGCCCCAACGCGCACCCACACCACAGGGGTGCCCGCGGCCCCGGGCACACCACCAGATGACAGCAGGGAACCCGGACGGCGCGCATCCTTCCGTAACGTCACCACCAGGCCACGCCCAGCACCAGAGTCCACACTATCCCTGGCAGCGGAAGCCACCACCCCCCACTGTGGAGAGTCCCTTGGTGGAGAAAGAGCCGAAGGCACGTCCGAGACACAGGCACCAGCACCAGCAGGCACATGGACCTCCGCCACCACGAACCGCGGAGACATCGACGCATCCGTATCCACACTGTCAACATCCGAAGCCCCACAGTCACTGAAGTCACCAACGTCGGCCCAGGAAGAAGACGAACGCCGGGAACGTTTGGGCACCGGCCGGATATCGTCCAAGCCGGTAAGTGACCCAGAAACACGGGTACCACGAGCCGAAGGAACCGACGCCAGGATGGCAGCAGCCTCTACCACAGGGGGAACTGGGCCACACACAGCAGGAGGCTCCGCAGCCACCAAGCACATCCGGGACCCAAATCACGGACACAGGGCCAGGCGCAGCATCAGAAGACGAGGGAGAAGACAGCGACGCCACACAGGGAGCTCCAGGAAGGCCCACGGGAGCAGCTGGGACAGCGACAGGATCAGGCAGACCAACCGACGGTACCTCAAGAACCGGAGGAGGGACGGCAACAACCGGAGGAACGGCAGGCGCCGCCAGGGAAGCTGCAACAGCAAACGGGACGCACACCTCCTCATCAACATCACCAGAGACTGCCTCCAGAGGGAGCGGCGGGAAATCCTCGTCGCGGAACAAGTTGACAGGAGCAGCAGGGGCCTCAGAGCACCCGGCAGCCTGATGCCCCAACAGGCCACACCGGAAACAGGTACGAGGCTGTCGGGCATAATACACCCGGACGTAGTACCCCATAAGCCGGACAGAAGAAGGTATATCCGACCGCAGGAGCATCCCCAACGTGCGAATGTCTGTACGCCTCCCAGCATACCGCCCCGAGGAGAGCGTGTTCACCCGCACGCTGACAACAGCACCAAACCCCCCGAAGTAACGCCGGAGGAGGTCATCAGGGAATTCCAGGGGCGCACCATGGATACTGACATAAGTCAGGGCACCACTGCGGTCCGAAATCGCCACAGAGTACGTTGCGTACGTACGTTGCCGTACATACGTTGCTGTACGACGGCGTACGTTGCCGTCTGGCAACGGCAATGTACGCCCCCCGAACCGACGGAGGAAGTCCCGGTACTCGTCCTCCCCCACGAACTTAATAACAACCCGATGGGCCGTGACTAGCTCCACACCATAAACAGCTTCCACCGGGACACGAAGCATGTCACACATCACCATCTCGATGGTCGGATAACCAGCCTTACAAGTGAACTCCAGGCCCACGGAGTTCACACGCTGAACAGGAGGAAGATGGCCCACCATGTCAGAACTGCCACGTCAACGCAGCCAGGCAGGCAGCAAAACTGGTAGGGCAGGGACGCCCACACCACCTGGCGACCAAAACAGCAAACAACTCCAACAGCCACGGAGGGTCGGTAAACGTCCTCACTCCACAGCTGCTAGCAGTCGACCCAGTGGTACTTGTAGCCCCGCCATGCTATCTTGTCAATAGCTGTTTCAAGAGTGATTAAATTTTTAAGCAAACACGTCATTATATTTCCCTCCGTCGATTTTCCTGAACAAATTTCTTGTTTTGCTTTGTTTTTGTTTGTTTTTGTGTTAATCGTTCTGTTTCTTTTTTTTTTCTTAACGACCCGCTCGCCCGCGATTTGCTTCCCAACAGTTTTTAATGTTTCTAGGCCTTTATGTTTGTGCGACTGTTTCAATGTGCGTTCACCGCTGTTTATGTCTTGCATGACATCCTGGCCCATACTCAATGCGACGGGGGCCAAGGTTCTCATCAAGAATGGTGCCACTTGCTTCGCCAGTCCAGTTATGAAACTAAAAATCCCACCCCCTCGCACATGACGCCTAGTACTGTTAAAAATGCGGAAGTCCCCTAAACCGTCCCCTCTTCCGGAAACGGGGGGCGTTAGGAGTATTAATAATTCCTCCACCGACGGCGGAGTAAAATCGACGCGCATTTTGCAACTAGATGCGAGGTAATGAAGATTGTAGGCTTCAACGCTCAATTATATAGCCCCCAAAGCCGGCCTTATATGCAAAACTGCAATCGTGCAGCCTCGCGCATCGAAATAAACAGGATTGCCTTCTTGATCGGTCATTGTAATGCTCACACTGTCGACAATTGAAGTGTTCAGAGGTTTATATAACTTCTTATTGCCACCGAAGCTCCCATTTAAAGAGACAACGTCCAGTATATTGACCAACTGATCACCATAACACGTAGGCATAATTTTGTCGCAATAAATACACAAATTATCTATCATTCCTCTAGGCTGCGGTGGGTAGACACATAAATCAGTTTCCTTGCTGGTCTCATATTTTATACCCCTGATTAAATATATGACATATTCTTCACCTCCCGATCGCACGCCCGAACGATAGCGAAATTCGGCAAACCATATTATATACCTTTTCACCCGGTCTTTAGAACTGCGACATTATGGCGTCGCTGTATACGGCATTAAATTTATTGTGATTATAGCTTGAATCGTATTTTATATACGTCGTCCCGTATTTTGGATACAGCTTTTTATAAGCTTTATCTATAAAGCTCATTTCCTTGCTTGACAATATATTGGCTATTTCATTGTTAATTGCATTATTAATTTCCTTTATGCATCCTGCCAAAATGTTGTTTTTCAGTAAAAACTTCGAATAGGTGTGTTTAAAGCCCGTCATTTCTACATTGGTGCATATTAAGCCAACCCTCACATAACTCTCTAGATCGTCTTTCATAATCACGTAATGAGATGTGGGGAGCAATAATTTCTGTAAACGCGCTTGGGATTCAAATTTAATTCCTTATACAAGCGATTTGAAAAAGCGCTGGCAATGTTATCAGGATACAGATCTGCATTGGCAACGTTGGTCGCATATATTATGTGAGTGCCCATTCTGGCAACAGTACCAAGTCACGGGTGGGCAATGAATAAATGCTCAAATCGCCGTAATTTGCTTTTAATATGCCAACCATGAGGGGGCAACCCGACTCCCGCGACCGCCGACCTTGGCCCGCTTAGGGGGGAGGTCAGAGGTCGAGCCAGGCGCGCCCCGTCTCCTGTTAATTCCCTCATCGTTAACCTGTCTGCGAACCGCGGCATTTCTAAATAGATCCATAGGGATTGAAGCCACATTAAAAAAATAATTTTGCTAGAGGTAGTTTAGTAGGGGCAAATAATGCATTGTGGACTGTCATCCCATATGTAATATCATTAATTATATGCAAACCAACCACAGGACTCATTATACTGTCATTAACGTCCCATTTGACGAGCCCACTATCGTCGAAATATTTTTAAAGTGCCCCCTGCATATTCGTGATGTATCGCTCTTAATCTCAGATTTATCAGATGCATTACAGTAGGATTAGATCTTTCGGGCAGGGCGTGCTCAGTCGTCTGTTGCGGGGGCGTCGGCGTCGGCATCTCTGGCACTATCGGCAAAGGGGACAGCACTTGCTCGTCCATTATTTTCCGCGGGACTAAATAATACTCTCTCATTTGGTAAATAAACGCGACAACAGATTAATGGCAATGGGAAGGAGAATAGATAGGATATTACCACCCCGTTTGCTAGTTAAATTTTTTTTTTAATTGCCGCGGAAGGTTTTTTGCAAGCTACCACACGAATTAATGAACTATATTTTTTCAGTTTTTTTAAAACATTGCTAGGCACGGGCAATTTATTTCTTAAAAGATTTTTAAATATTTCTGATAGGCAATTTATGTGTGGCTTTTTTAATTTTTCAATTAATTTCTTTCTGCTAGAGTACTTAAGACCGGCTAATAGTCTTATCAGATCCCAGTATTTCTGAACGAAAGGCTCCTTAATAGTTTCAGTACGTCATCGGCATCGACCCATTGGTTGAATGATTGATCGTAACCCTCGTATCTGACTTTATATTGCAACTGACCGTCGACTTCTCTCTTGCTCAAAACCTTTTCAATATTGAAGGCGGCGGGCAAATGGGTGAGGGATAGTTCATGTCTATAAAACCCCCCGTCAATATTGCCCTCGTTCAAATCTTTCAAATAGTATAAAGGGACCCCCTGGCTATTGTCCACGTGCGCGATTGTGAAGATTTCTCGCGTATTCTGCTGTTTGAAACCTTTTTTAAATTTTGAAATGCGATCAGATAAAGTAATGCGTACTGTCTCGCCGACTTTCAGCTGTGGAATGATGTGCCGCGATGTTTTGAATGGGTTTTTATACATGAAGTTAAATAGATTGACAATCTCTCTTGGTTTTGTTAAAGCATGTTCCTCTCTAGGGGTCTGCCCCCCAACCCTCGGTGAGGCGAGACATTACATGTTTTTACAACGGCAGGCAGCGCCCCTATATATTTCAATGTGTTGTGCGAAGTCATATACTTGTAAAGCTTAGTTTTCAAAGTACGTATGAATCTTTCGGCTATGGATGCTTTTATTTCCTGAGAAAATACACTATACAGCACAATATTCTTAGAGGCCAACATCCTTTTCACACGCCCGTTGTAAAATTCACCCCCGTGATCTGAATTAATTTTCCGCACCCCGCGCGAGTGAGGTGTCTCTAGTATAGATTTTAGTGCCCTACACACAATGTTCGCGTCTTTACTAGTTAGCGGCACTACTTGAGCAAACCTGGAGTACATGTCCACACAAACAAGCAGATATTTGATGCCATTATTCATCCTTGCCAACATCCCCATTTCTGCTAGATCAACAGACACATAAACCCGTGGTTTAGGACTCAAAACTCGTCGACGCTAATTTTCTAGGTTGTAAATAATGCAGCGTATATGCATCTGAGGATTTTAAGTAATCTTTCACATCGTCCAGTGTTATGTCAGAATTAAGTAATTTAGCTGCTTTATATAATCTCTGCACGCCTCCAAATTCCCCAGTGGAAGTAGGATCATTATAAACTCGATCGCGTATTTGCTGTTTCTCGCTCACCATTGATAAACTATTTCAAACGGTTTCTCTTCGACAATATTCCCGCGCAAAGTTATGCTAGCGGGTGTGCTTGACCCCAGATCTACAAATAAATAACCATAGGGTTTAGCTATGACCTTTTTATATATTTCTAGAAATTTCTTTGAATCCTGTTTTCCAAATTTTTGACGTCCCAAAGTCTCAATTTGAGAAAGATCTCTTGATTTGACTAATAAGAAATTCGAGGCATTTAGGCTTATGTTCCTAGAATATTTTCCAGGGAAAATTATATTTTGCGTGATCAATATGGCAGAGATGTTATGATGTCGCCTCCTGGTGAAAATATCAGAATTTTTTTTTGAATTTGCGCTTTCAGTAAAGAGATCGTCGATTATTATCAGCATTGAGGAATTATCCATTTGCTCATCCAAAGGATCAATAATGCTCGAATGAGCAATAATTTTTCTATTAATTTGTGGATTGTTCATCAACTCAGAATATCTCCCACCACATATAATTATTCGAGCGAATGTTTCATGGTACTTGTGCACGAGTTTGTTGCATAAAAATGATTTCCCTGCATTTGAATAGCCTGCTATTATCATCCGGCATGGTTCCCTCAAGATGTTAAGATGGGCCTGAGATATTATCTCATCAGGTCTTTCCATGTTTGGGGTAGAGTCTCTACTGTTTAATATGTGCACTGTTACTTAATATGTGGAATGTTTTTTTTATATATGGAAAAGAACACGGGGGAAGGGGGGGGTTATAAAAAAAAACTTGTATTTCTTTTTTTATAGAAACATAAATATGATATATGCAAGCTTAGGCGTGACAAAGAAAACATTAAAAATTACATACTTTTGTTTTTTTGTTTATTGAAACAAAACATAATATGCATATATATATATATATATATATATATATATATATATATATATATATATATATATATATATATATATATATATCAACAACTAGAGACCCTAGAGCTGACACTTTTCTTTTTCAGCGCCTTAGTGTGGCAATCCAGAGAGGAAATGCTCACTGCATCCACGGTTCCTGCCCGCCATCTGAGGAGCTGGAGGAGCTGTTCAACTTGTGACAAGCAGCCTTGTACCCTGCATGTAATCAATATTGTAACTTTTTTTGTGTAATGACATTTTCAAATAAAGTTAGATAAATATACACACTTAACAAAAGAATAGGGGTGGTAGGAGAAGAAAATATCAAAGTGTTCAGTGAGGATCCACAAGGTCTTCTTTGAGTACTCTTTATTTTCTTCTCCGGGGCTATGGGTCCCTACACTTGCACCAGAGGTGGTACCCCTTCTAGGTATAAATATATATATATATATATAACTGAAAACTCACACCCCAGAAGTGACTCGAACCCATACTCCCAGAAGCAACGCAACTGGTATGTACAAGACGCCTTAATCCACTTGACCATCACGACCGGACAAAATGAGGTGATAGCCGAGGCTATTTGAACCACCCCACCGCCGGCACTCGGATAGTAATCTTGGGCATAGCATTTTACCAAATCACCTCATTCTTTGGGACACACGTGAGGAACACAAATGCGAACAAGCCTGAATGGTCCCCAGGACAATATGCAACTGAAAACTCACACCCCAGAAGTGACTCGAACCCATACTCCCAGAAGCAACGCAACTGGTATGTACAAGACGCCTTAATCCACTTGACCATCACGACCGGACAAAATGAGGTGATACCCGAGGCTATTTGAACCACCCCACCGCCGGCACTCGGATAGTAATCTTGGGCATAGCATTTTACCAAATCACCTCATTCTTTGGGACACACGTGAGGAACACAAATGCGAACAAGCCTGAATGGTCCCCAGGACAATATGCAACTGAAAACTCACACCCCAGAAGTGACTCGAACCCATACTCCCAGAAGCAACGCAACTGGTATGTACAAGACGCCTTAATCCACTTGACCATCACGACCGGACAAAATGAGGTGATAGCCGAGGCTATTTGAACCACCCCATCGCCGGCACTCGGATAGTAATCTTGGGCATAGCATTTTACCAAATCACCTCATTCTTTGGGACACACGTGAGGAACACAAATGCGAACAAGCCTGAATGGTCCCCAGGACAATATGCAACTGAAAACTCACACCCCAGAAGTGACTCGAACCCATACTCCCAGAAGCAACGCAACTGGTATGTACAAGACGCCTTAATCCACTTGACCATCACGACCGGACAAAATGAGGTGATAGCCGAGGCTATTTGAACCACCCCACCGCCGGCACTCGGATAGTAATCTTGGGCATAGCATTTTACCAAATCACCTCATTCTTTGGGACACACGTGAGGAACACAAATGCGAACAAGCCTGAATGGTCCCCAGGACAATATGCAACTGAAAACTCACACCCCAGAAGTGACTCGAACCCATACTCCCAGAAGCAACGCAACTGGTATGTACAAGACGCCTTAATCCACTTGACCATCACGACCGGACAAAATGAGGTGATACCCGAGGCTATTTGAACCACCCCACCGCCGGCACTCGGATAGTAATCTTGGGCATAGCATTTTACCAAATCACCTCATTCTTTGGGACACACGTGAGGAACACAAATGCGAACAAGCCTGAATGGTCCCCAGGACAATATGCAACTGAAAACTCACACCCCAGAAGTGACTCGAACCCATACTCCCAGAAGCAACGCAACTGGTATGTACAAGACGCCTTAATCCACTTGACCATCACGACCGGACAAAATGAGGTGATAGCCGAGGCTATTTGAACCACCCCACCGCCGGCACTCGGATAGTAATCTTGGGCATAGCATTTTACCAAATCACCTCATTCTTTGGGACACACGTGAGGAACACAAATGCGAACAAGCCTGAATGGTCCCCAGGACAATATGCAACTGAAAACTCACACCCCAGAAGTGACTCGAACCCATACTCCCAGAAGCAACGCAACTGGTATGTACAAGACGCCTTAATCCACTTGACCATCACGACCGGACAAAATGAGGTGATAGCCGAGGCTATTTGAACCACCCCACCGCCGGCACTCGGATAGTAATCTTGGGCATAGCATTTTACCAAATCACCTCATTCTTTGGGACACACGTGAGGAACACAAATGCGAACAAGCCTGAATGGTCCCCAGGACAATATGCAACTGAAAACTCACACCCCAGAAGTGACTCGAACCCATACTCCCAGAAGCAACGCAACTGGTATGTACAAGACGCCTTAATCCACTTGACCATCACGACCGGACAAAATGAGGTGATAGCCGAGGCTATTTGAACCACCCCACCGCCGGCACTCGGATAGTAATCTTGGGCATAGCATTTTACCAAATCACCTCATTCTTTGGGACACACGTGAGGAACACAAATGCGAACAAGCCTGAATGGTCCCCAGGACAATATGCAACTGAAAACTCACACCCCAGAAGTGACTCGAACCCATACTCCCAGAAGCAACGCAACTGGTATGTACAAGACGCCTTAATCCACTTGACCATCACGACCGGACAAAATGAGGTGATAGCCGAGGCTATTTGAACCACCCCACCGCCGGCACTCGGATAGTAATCTTGGGCATAGCATTTTACCAAATCACCTCAATCTTTGGGACACACGTGAGGAACACAAACGCGAACAAGCCTGAATGGTCCCCAGGACAATATGCAACTGAAAACTCACACCCCAGAAGTGACTCGAACCCATACTCCCAGAAGCAACGCAACTGGTATGTACAAGACGCCTTAATCCACTTGACCATCACGACCGGACAAAATGAGGTGAAAGCCGAGGCTATTTGAACCACCCCACCGCCGGCACTCGGATAGTAATCTTGGGCATAGCATTTTACCAAATCACCTCATTCTTTGGGACACACGTGAGGAACACAAATGCGAACAAGCCTGAATGGTCCCCAGGACAATATGCAACTGAAAACTCACACCCCAGAAGTGACTCGAACCCATACTCCCAGAAGCAACGCAACTGGTATGTACAAGACGCCTTAATCCACTTGACCAAAGAATGAGGTGATTTGGTAAAATGCTATGCCCAAGATTACTATCCGAGTGCCGGCGGTGGGGTGGTTCAAATAGCCTCGGCTATCACCTCATTTTGTCCGGTCGTGATGGTCAAGTGGATTAAGGCGTCTTGTACATACCAGTTGCGTTGCTTCTGGGAGTATGGGTTCGAGTCACTTCTGGGGTGTGAGTTTTCAGTTGCATATTGTCCTGGGGACCATTCAGGCTTGTTCGCATTTGTGTTCCTCACGTGTGTCCCAAAGAATGAGGTGATTTGGTAAAATGCTATGCCCAAGATTACTATCCGAGTGCCGGCGGTGGGGTGGTTCAAATAGCCTCGGCTTTCACCTCATTTTGTCCGGTCGTGATGGTCAAGTGGATTAAGGCGTCTTGTACATACCAGTTGCGTTGCTTCTGGGAGTATGGGTTCGAGTCACTTCTGGGGTGTGAGTTTTCAGTTGCATATTGTCCTGGGGACCATTCAGGCTTGTTCGCGTTTGTGTTCCTCACGTGTGTCCCAAAGATTGAGGTGATTTGGTAAAATGCTATGCCCAAGATTACTATCCGAGTGCCGGCGGTGGGGTGGTTCAAATAGCCTCGGCTATCACCTCATTTTGTCCGGTCATGATGGTCAAGTGGATTAAGGCGTCTTGTACATACCAGTTGCGTTGCTTCTGGGAGTATGGGTTCGAGTCACTTCTGGGGTGTGAGTTTTCAGTTGCATATTGTCCTGGGGACCATTCAGGCTTGTTCGCATTTGTGTTCCTCACGTGTGTCCCAAAGAATGAGGTGATTTGGTAAAATGCTATGCCCAAGATTACTATCCGAGTGCCGGCGGTGGGGTGGTTCAAATAGCCTCGGCTATCACCTCATTTTGTCCGGTTGTGATGGTCAAGTGGATTAAGGCGTCTTGTACATACCAGTTGCGTTGCTTCTGGGAGTATGGGTTCGAGTCACTTCTGGGGTGTGAGTTTTCAGTTGCATATTGTCCTGGGG
Source organism: Procambarus clarkii (assembly GCF_040958095.1). Taxonomy (NCBI): domain Eukaryota; kingdom Metazoa; phylum Arthropoda; class Malacostraca; order Decapoda; family Cambaridae; genus Procambarus; species Procambarus clarkii. The sequence goes on from NC_091208.1 coordinate 9,144,074, forward strand.
ACCATTCAGGCTTGTTCGCATTTGTGTTCCTCACGTGTGTCCCAAAGAATGAGGTGATTTGGTAAAATGCTATGCCCAAGATTACTATCCGAGTGCCGGCGGTGGGGTGGTTCAAATAGCCTCGGCTATCACCTCATTTTGTCCGGTCGTGATGGTCAAGTGGATTAAGGCGTCTTATACATACCAGTTGCGTTGCTTCTGGGAGTATGGGTTCGAGTCACTTCTGGGGTGTGAGTTTTCAGTTGCATATTGTCCTGGGGACCATTCAGGCTTGTTCGCATTTGTGTTCCTCACGTGTGTCCCAAAGAATGAGGTGATTTGGTAAAATGCTATGCCCAAGATTACTATCCGAGTGCCGGCGGTGGGGTGGTTCAAATAGCCTCGGCTATCACCTCATTTTGTCCGGTCGTGATGGTCAAGTGGATTAAGGCGTCTTGTACATACCAGTTGCGTTGCTTCTGGGAGTATGGGTTCGAGTCACTTCTGGGGTGTGAGTTTTCAGTTGCATATTGTCCTGGGGACCATTCAGGCTTGTTCGCATTTGTGTTCCTCACGTGTGTCCCAAAGAATGAGGTGATTTGGTAAAATGCTATGCCCAAGATTACTATCCGAGTGCCGGCGGTGGGGTGGTTCAAATAGCCTCGGCTATCACCTCATTTTGTCCGGTCGTGATGGTCAAGTGGATTAAGGCGTCTTGTACATACCAGTTGCGTTGCTTCTGGGAGTATGGGTTCGAGTCACTTCTGGGGTGTGAGTTTTCAGTTGCATATTGTCCTGGGGACCATTCAGGCTTGTTCGCATTTGTGTTCCTCACGTGTGTCCCAAAGAATGAGGTGATTTGGTAAAATGCTATGCCCAAGATTACTATCCGAGTGCCGGCGGTGGGGTGGTTCAAATAGCCTCGGCTATCACCTCATTTTGTCCGGTCGTGATGGTCAAGTGGATTAAGGCGTCTTGTACATACCAGTTGCGTTGCTTCTGGGAGTATGGGTTCGAGTCACTTCTGGGGTGTGAGTTTTCAGTTGCATATTGTCCTGGGGACCATTCAGGCTTGTTCGCATTTGTGTTCCTCACGTGTGTCCCAAAGAATGAGGTGATTTGGTAAAATGCTATGCCCAAGATTACTATCCGAGTGCCGGCGGTGGGGTGGTTCAAATAGCCTCGGCTATCACCTCATTTTGTCCGGTCGTGATGGTCAAGTGGATTAAGGCGTCTTGTACATACCAGTTGCGTTGCTTCTGGGAGTATGGGTTCGAGTCACTTCTGGGGTGTGAGTTTTCAGTTGCATATTGTCCTGGGGACCATTCAGGCTTGTTCGCATTTGTGTTCCTCACGTGTGTCCCAAAGAATGAGGTGATTTGGTAAAATGCTATGCCCAAGATTACTATCCGAGTGCCGGCGGTGGGGTGGTTCAAATAGCCTCGGCTATCACCTCATTTTGTCCGGTCGTGATGGTCAAGTGGATTAAGGCGTCTTGTACATACCAGTTGCGTTGCTTCTGGGAGTATGGGTTCGAGTCACTTCTGGGGTGTGAGTTTTCAGTTGCATATTGTCCTGGGGACCATTCAGGCTTGTTCGCATTTGTGTTCCTCCCGTGTGTCCCAAAGAATGAGGTGATTTGGTAAAATGCTATGCCCAAGATTACTATCCGAGTGCCGGCGGTGGGGTGGTTCAAATAGCCTCGGCTATCACCTCATTTTGTCCGGTCGTGATGGTCAAGTGGATTAAGGCGTCTTGTACATACCAGTTGCGTTGCTTCTGGGAGTATGGGTTCGAGTCACTTCTGGGGTGTGAGTTTTCAGTTGCATATTGTCCTGGGGACCATTCAGGCTTGTTCGCATTTGTGTTCCTCACGTGTGTCCCAAAGAATGAGGTGATTTGGTAAAATGCTATGCCCAAAATTACTATCCGAGTGCCGGCGGTGGGGTGGTTCAAATAGCCTCGGCTATCACCTCATTTTGTCCGGTCGTGATGGTCAAGTGGATTAAGGCGTCTTGTACATACCAGTTGCGTTGCTTCTGGGAGTATGGGTTCGAGTCACTTCTGGGGTGTGAGTTTTCAGTTGCATATTGTCCTGGGGACCATTCAGGCTTGTTCGCATTTGTGTTCCTCACGTGTGTCCCAAAGAATGAGGTGATTTGGTAAAATGCTATGCCCAAGATTACTATCCGAGTGCCGGCGGTGGGGTGGTTCAAATAGCCTCGGCTATCACCTCATTTTGTCCGGTCGTGATGGTCAAGTGGATTAAGGCGTCTTGTACATACCAGTTGCGTTGCTTCTGGGAGTATGGGTTCGAGTCACTTCTGGGGTGTGAGTTTTCAGTTGCATATTGTCCTGGGGACCATTCAGGCTTGTTCGCATTTGTGTTCCTCACGTGTGTCCCAAAGAATGAGGTGATTTGGTAAAATGCTATGCCCAAGATTACTATCCGAGTGCCGGCGGTGGGGTGGTTCAAATAGCCTCGGCTATCACCTCATTTTGTCCGGTCGTGATGGTCAAGTGGATTAAGGCGTCTTGTACATACCAGTTGCGTTGCTTCTGGGAGTATGGGTTCGAGTCACTTCTGGGGTGTGAGTTTTCAGTTGCATATTGTCCTGGGGACCATTCAGGCTTGTTCGCATTTGTGTTCCTCACGTGTGTCCCAAAGAATGAGGTGATTTGGTAAAATGCTATGCCCAAGATTACTATCCGAGTGCCGGCGGTGGGGTGGTTCAAATAGCCTCGGCTATCACCTCATTTTGTCCGGTCGTGATGGTCAAGTGGATTAAGGCGTCTTGTACATACCAGTTGCGTTGCTTCTGGGAGTATGGGTTCGAGTCACTTCTGGGGTGTGAGTTTTCAGTTGCATATTGTCCTGGGGACCATTCAGGCTTGTTCGCATTTGTGTTCCTCACGTGTGTCCCAAAGAATGAGGTGATTTGGTAAAATGCTATGCCCAAGATTACTATCCGAGTGCCGGCGGTGGGGTGGTTCAAATAGCCTCGGCTATCACCTCATTTTGTCCGGTCGTGATGGTCAAGTGGATTAAGGCGTCTTGTACATACCAGTTGCGTTGCTTCTGGGAGTATGGGTTCGAGTCACTTCTGGGGTGTGAGTTTTCAGTTGCATATTGTCCTGGGGACCATTCAGGCTTGTTCGCATTTGTGTTCCTCACGTGTGTCCCAAAGAATGAGGTGATTTGGTAAAATGCTATGCCCAAGATTACTATCCGAGTGCCGGCGGTGGGGTGGTTCAAATAGCCTCGGCTATCACCTCATTTTGTCCGGTCGTGATGGTCAAGTGGATTAAGGCGTCTTGTACATACCAGTTGCGTTGCTTCTGGGAGTATGGGTTCGAGTCACTTCTGGGGTGTGAGTTTTCAGTTGCATATTGTCCTGGGGACCATTCAGGCTTGTTCGCATTTGTGTTCCTCACGTGTGTCCCAAAGAATGAGGTGATTTGGTAAAATGCTATGCCCAAGATTACTATCCGAGTGCCGGCGGTGGGGTGGTTCAAATAGCCTCGGCTATCACCTCATTTTGTCCGGTTGTGATGGTCAAGTGGATTAAGGCGTCTTGTACATACCAGTTACGTTGCTTCTGGGAGTATGGGTTCGAGTCACTTCTGGGGTGTGAGTTTTCAGTTGCATATTGTCCTGGGGACCATTCAGGCTTGTTCGCATTTGTGTTCCTCACGTGTGTCCCAAAGAATGAGGTGATTTGGTAAAATGCTATGCCCAAGATTACTATCCGAGTGCCGGCGGTGGGGTGGTTCAAATAGCCTCGGCTATCACCTCATTTTGTCCGGTCGTGATGGTCAAGTGGATTAAGGCGTCTTGTACATACCAGTTGCGTTGCTTCTGGGAGTATGGGTGCGAGTCACTTCTGGGGTGTGAGTTTTCAGTTGCATATTGTCCTGGGGACCATTCAGGCTTGTTCGCATTTGTGTTCCTCACGTGTGTCCCAAAGAATGAGGTGATTTGGTAAAATGCTATGCCCAAGATTACTATCCGAGTGCCGGCGGTGGGGTGGTTCAAATAGCCTCGGCTATCACCTCATTTTGTCCGGTCGTGATGGTCAAGTGGATTAAGGCGTCTTGTACATACCAGTTGCGTTGCTTCTGGGAGTATGGGTTCGAGTCACTTCTGGGGTGAGAGTTTTCAGTTGCATATTGTCCTGGGGACCATTCAGGCTTGTTCGCATTTGTGTTCCTCACGTGTGCCCCAAAGAATGAGGTGATTTGGTAAAATGCTATGCCCAAGATTACTATCCGAGTGCCGGCGGTGGGGTGGTTCAAATAGCCTCGGCTATCACCTCATTATGTCCGGTCGTGATGGTCAAGTGGATTAAGGCGTCTTGTACATACCAGTTGCGTTGCTCCTGGGAGTATGGGTTCGAGTCACTTCTGGGGTGTGAGTTTTCAGTTGCATATTGTCCTGTATATATATATATATGGTATATATATATATATATATATATATATATGGTACGACATATATATATATATATGTCGTACCTAGTAGCCAGAACGCACTTCTCAGTCTACTGTGCAAGGCCCGATTTGCCTAATAAGCCAAGTTTACATGAATTAATGTTTTTTTGAGTACCTAACCTACCTAACCTAACCTAAACTAACTTTTTCGGCTACCTAACCTAACCTAACCTATAAAGATAGGTTAGGTTAGGTTAGGTAGGGTTGGTTAGGTTCGGTCATATATATACGCTAATTTTAACTCCAATAAAAAAAATTGACCTCATACATAATGAAATGGGTAGCTTTATCATTTCATAAGAAAAAAATTAGAGAAAATATATTAATTCAGGAAATCTTGGCTTATTAGGCAAATCGGGCCTTGCATAATAGGCTGAGAAGTGCGTTCTGGCTACTAGGTACGACATATATATATATATATATATATATATATATATATATATATTGATTGCCTCTGTTCACCTAGCAGTAATAAGGAACTTGGTTGTTAGTCGACTGTTGTTGGTCGCTTTTTGAGGAATGGTCAAATTCCAACAAATGGAGCGGGTTAAGGCGTACCTGTTATGCCAGTTGCTGGAAGGCTTCTGTGCTGGCTAGGGTTCGAGTCTCCTGGTGGGAAAGTGTTCTAAAGTTGTATATATATATATATATATATATATATATATATATATATATATATATGTATATATATATATATATATATATATATATATATATATATATATATATATGTATATATATATATATATATATATATATTTATATATATATATATATATATATATATATATATATATATATATATATATATATATATGTATATATATATATATATATATATATATATATATATATATATATATATATATATATATATATATATATTAGTATATTTTGGTAGCAGTCTTTCCTGTAGACATATATTATTAAATATGACCGAAAAAGTAAGATTAATAATTCTAACACGAATTTTCTCAATCTTTCGTACATTACGCTTCACTGTTGGAGGTAAATCAAAAATCACTTCTCCAAAATTCATTTTTATTTCTAGTCTGACGCGACACGGGCGCGTTTCGTAAAACTTATTACATTTTCAAAGACTTCACAAATACACAACTAATTAGAACTTACGTCTCTCTGATATTATATCTACATTTGAGTGAGGTGGGAAGGATGATGTGGCATTAACACAAGACAGAACAGGGGATATTAATAGGGTATTAAAAGTATCAACACAAGACAGAACAGAAACAATGGGTATTGAATAGAAGTGTTGGTAGAAAGCCTATTGGTCCATATTTCTTGATGCTTCTATATTGGAGCGGAGTCTTGAGGTGGGTAGAATATAGTTGTGCAATAATTGGCTGTTGATTGCTGGTGTTGACTTCTTGATGTGTAGTGCCTCGCAAACGTCAAGCCGCCTGCTATCGCTGTATCTATCGATGATTTCTGTGTTGTTTACTAGGATTTCTCTGGCGATGGTTTGGTTATGGGAAGAGATTATATGTTCCTTAATGGAGCCCTGTTGCTTATGCATCGTTAAACGCCTAGAAAGAGATGTTGTTGTCTTGCCTATATACTGGGTTTTTTGGAGCTTACAGTCCCCAGTGTAACAGTTACAGTCTTACAGTGGGTAACGAAGGACACTACAGCCGAATTAAAAGCAAAGGTCAACAAACTGATCGAAACTGTGAACGCCAAGAAATCCGGACTCCACCTGCCAAAGATCATTGGGGAATATAAACCTGGATATGCGTATGGAAATGTCAAGACGCACAAGCCTGGAAACCCACTTCGGCCAATCATTAGCCAGATACCCACACCCACGTACAGACTGGCGAAGCGACTCAACGGCCTGCTGACTCCTTATGTTCCTTGCGCCTTCAGCCTGAAGTCTCCAAAGGAATTTGTGGACTTACTGCGGGGCACACGGGCCACAGGGATAAGAGCCTCGTTGGACGTAGAATCGCTGTTTACCAACGTACCTGTGGACGAGACAATCGGAATGATAGCCGACAGAGTGTATCGTGATCCAGCCTGTACTCCTCTTGACATGCCAGAAAGTATTCTGAGGAAACTACTCCAAGCTTGTACTAAAGAGGCACCCTTCTTGAGCCCGGATGGGCACATGTATAAGCAAGTAGATGGGGTCGCCATGGGTTCTCCCCTAGGTGTCCTGTTTGCAAACTTCTACATGGGTACCATCGAGCAAAAAGTCTTAGTCGACATGAACTTGAAACCGGCCATATACTGCAGGTATGTTGACGACATTTTTACACAGGTACCTGATGTCAGACATCTGCAGGAGCTGAAGGAGGCATTTGAGCAGAGTTCCTTGCTGCGTTTCACTTACGAGACGGAAAAGGATGGGAAGCTGCCTTTTCTAGATGTAACAGTCATGGAAAAGGGCGGAGGTTTCCACACTGCAGTCTACACTAAGGAAACAAACATAGGAATGTGCCTAAATGCCAACAGCGACTGCCCCGACAGGTACAAGAGGAGTGTTGTTAACGCATACGTCGACCGTGCTCTCAGCCACAGCTCAGAATGGAAGCAAGTCGACGAAGAACTCTGTAGGGTAAGGCAGGTTCTAGTCAATAACGGCTTCTCCAATGGTTTCATCGAAGACATCATAAGAAGGAAAGTGAAAAGCCATGCAACCTCTGAAGAGACAACTAACACAACACCTATACCCCCTATTAGACTATTTTACAGGAACTTCTTTTCCACAGCTCATAAAACGGAGGAAAGGGTCCTGAAAGATATTGTTAATAGAAACGTTATCCCTACAGACAAAAATCAGAGGATACAACTGACGATTTACTATAAAACCAGAAAAACGGCCAGCCTACTCATGAGAAACTCTCCAGACACAAAGCAGAACGCTTTAAAAGAGACTAACGTCGTCTATGCCTTCAAATGCCCACTTGGGGACTGTAAGCTCCAAAAAACCCAGTATATAGGCAAGACAACAACATCTCTTTCTAGGCGTTTAACGATGCATAAGCAACAGGGCTCCATTAAGGAACATATAATCTCTTCCCATAACCAAACCATCGCCAGAGAAATCCTAGTAAACAACACAGAAATCATCGATAGATACAGCGATAGCAGGCGGCTTGACGTTTGCGAGGAACTACACATCAAGAAGTCAACACCAGCAATCAACAGCCAATTATTGCACAACTATATTCTACCCACCTCAAGACTCCGCTCCAATATAGAAGCATCAAGAAATATGGACCAATAGGCTTTCTACAAACACTTCTATTCAATACCCATTGTTTCTGTTCTGTCTTGTGTTGATACTTTTAATACCCTATTAATATCCCCTGTTCTGTCTTGTGTTAATGCCACTTCATCCTTCCCACCTCACTCAAATGTAGATATAATATCAGAGAGACGTAAGTTCTAATCAGTTGTGTATTTGTGAAGTCTTTGAAAATGTAATAAGTTTTACGAAACGCGCCCGTGTCGCGTCAGACTAGAAATAAAAATGAATTTTGGAGAAGTGATTTTTGATTTACCTCCAACAGTGAAGCGTAATGTACGAAAGATTGAGAAAATTCGTGTTAGAATTATTAATCTTACTTTTTCGGTCATATTTAATAATATATATATATATATATATATATATATATATATATATATATATATATATATATATATATATATATATATATATATATATATATATCCACGGGGTATCGTGGAGACCGGACGCACCGTGGAGCTCCGGGCTACCTTCATACTTTATCACAAAACAGTGAGGTCAAGCAGGTGGCTCGTTGGTCAGGACATATGTGAACATCATTAGAAGACATCTTCAGCGTTTGAAGTCCCTCCATCGTCCCAGTCACCGGTATTTTACAATTTTCTCCTGTTTGCCAAGCTTGAACACACCAGCAACAGTGCCAGTGAGGGAGGCCTACCACCTTAACGGCCGGAGCAGGATGGGGAAGGGCGGGGGCGGAGGGAGGCGCGTGAGGGAAAGTGAACCTTAGAGTAAGGCGTCACTAAGAACACCCGCTCACCGGTCAGGCGAAGGAGGCTGGTAGTGGCCGTATTTCAAACTGCCCTCACCACCACACCACCTGGTTGATGGGGTTCTGGGAGTTCTTCTACTCCCCAAGCCCGGCCCGAGGCCAGGCTCGACTTGTGAGAGTTTGGTCCACCAGGCTGTTGCTTGGAGCGGCCCGCAGGCCCACATACCCACCACAGCCCGGTTGGTCCGGCACTCCTTGGAGGAATAAATCTAGTTTCCTCTTGAAAATGTCCACGGTTGTTCCGGCAATATTTCTTATGCTTGCTGGGAGGACGTTGAACAACCGCGGACCTCTGATGTTTATACAGTTTTCTCTGATTGTGCCTATGGCACCTCTGCTCTTCATTGGTTCTATTCTACATTTTCTTCCATGTCGTTCACTCCAGTACGTTGTTATTTTACTGTGTAGATTTGGTACTTGGCCCTCCAGTATCTTCCAGGTGTATATTATTTGATATCTCTCTCGTCTTCTTTCTAGTGAGTACATTTGGAGGGCTTTGAGACGATCCCAATAATTTAGGTGCTTTATTGCATCTATGCGTGCCGTATATGTTCTCTGTATTCCCTCTATTTCAGCAATCTCTCCTGCTCTGAAGGGGGAAGTGAGTACTGAGCAGTACTCAAGACGGGACAACACAAGTGACTTGAAGAGTACAACCATTGTGATGGGATCCCTGGATTTGAAAGTTCTCGTAATCCATTCTATCATTTTTCTGGCTGTCGCAATATTTGCTTGGTTATGCTCCTTAAACGTTAGGTCGACAGACATTATTATTCCCAAATCCTTTACATGCTGTTTTCCTAATATGGGTACATTTGATTGTGTTTTGTACTCTGTATTATGTTTAAGGTCCTCATTTTTACCGTACCTGAGTACCTGGAATTTATCACTGTTAAACATCATGTTATTTTCTGATGCCCAGTCGAAAACTTTGTTAATATCAGCTTGAAGTTTTTCAATGTCCTCAGCCGAGGTAATTTTCATACTGATTTTTGTGTCATCTGCAAAGGATGATACGAAGCTGTGACTTGTATTTTTGTCTATATCTGATATGAGAATAAGGAAAAGCAGCGGTGCAAGGACTGTACCCTGAGGTACAGAGCTTTTCACTGCACTTGGACTAGATTTTATATGGTTGACAGTTACTCGCTGAGTCCTGTTTGACAGAAAACTGAGTATCCAGCGTCCTACTTTACCGGTTATTCCCATTGACTTCATTTTGTGTGCTATCACGCCATGGTCACATTTATCGAAAGCTTTTGCGAAGTCCGTGTATATCACATCAGCATTCTGTTTCTCTTCTAATGCCTCAGTGACTTTGTCGTAGTGCTCAAGTAGCTGTGAGAGGCACGATCTTCCCGCTCGAAATCCATGTTGGCCTGGGTTGTGAAGGTCATTGGTCTCCATGAAATTGGTGACCTGACTCCTAATCACTCTCTCAAATACTTTTATGATGTGCGATGTTAGTGCAACTGGTCTATAATTTTTTGCCAATGCTTTGCTCCCTCCCTTGTGTAGAGGGGCTATGTCTGCTACTTTAAGTGCATCTGGTATCTCCCCTGTGTCCAAGCTCTTCCTCCACACTATACTGAGTGCCTGTGCTACCGGCACTTTGCATTTCTTTATAAATATTGAATTCCATGAGTCTGGACCTGGGGCCGAGTGCATGGGCATGTTTTCAATTTCTTTTTCAAAATTTAGTGCGCTCGTGTTTATATCAGTTTTATTTACAGGGGTTTGAATATCCCGCATAAAGAAATTGTCTGGATCTTCCACCTTCATGTTGTTTATTGGAGTGCTAAACATGTCCTCATACTGCTTTTTAAGGATTTCACTAATTTCTTTGTCATCCTCCGTGTATGAACCTTCACTTGTAGGAATAGGTCCAATACTGGCAGTGGTTTTTGCTTTTGATTTCGCATATGAGAAGAAATATTTTGGATTTTTCTTTATTTCCTGAATTGCTTTCTGTTCTAACTGCCTTTCTTCAGTTTCATATGAGTGTTTCAATTCCCGCTCGATTTCTTCAATCTCCCTATTTAAATTATTCCTTCTTTGACGGGAAATTCGTGTCTGCATAAGCAGTTCCGTTATTTTTTTCCTGCGTTTATAGTGTCGTCTGCGTTCTCTTTCTACGTTAGATCTCTTTCTGGCTTTCCTCAAAGGAACATGTTTCAGACAGACTTGATACGCTTCTGAAGTCAGTTTTTCTATTCCTTCTGTAGGACTTGTATTATTTAGAACAGTTCCCCATGGAATGTTTGTAAGTTCCCTGTTTATTATCTTCCAGTCTATCCTTTTATTATTAAAATTGAATTTACTGAATAGCCCCTCTCGCTTTATCAACGTTTTAGGTCTATTCTGAGTATTGATGGTAGTTTGCACTTCAATGAGTTTGTGATCTGAGTATGTGGTATCTGATATCGTAATGTCTCTGATAATGTCTTCATTGTTCGTAAAGACCAGATCTAGAATATTTTCATTTCTCGTTGGCTCCGATATCTGCTGAATGAGTGAAAATTTGTCACAGAATCTAAGTAGTTCTCTAATCTGTGGTTGGTTAGGTCCTGATAGATTTCCTGGTATAATATTATTGTTTGCTATTTTCCACCTGAGACTAGGCAAGTTGAAGTCACCTAGGAAGATAATATCAGGTATCGGGTTCTCCAAATTATCAAGGCCATTCTCTATTTTGCTTATCTGTTCTGTGAATTCCTCAGCCGTTGCATCTGGCGGTTTGTATATTAGTATAATCACTAAATTTATTTTCTCTATTTTTAATCCCAGTACCTCTACCACCTCATTTGTAACGTTTAGGAGCTCCGAGCATACAAGGTCTTCCCTAATATACAGACCCACTCCTCCATGTGACCTAATTTTCCTATCACACCTGTATAGGTTATATCCTGGAATCCAGATCTCACTGTCCAACAATTCCCCTGCATGGGTTTCTGTGAAAGCTCCAAATACTGCATTTGACTCCGTGAGGAGGCCATTTATGAACTGTACTTTGTTGTTTGTTCTTGTTTTCAGTCCTTGTATGTTGGCAAAGATGAATGAGGTTACTCTATTAGTGATAGTTTGAATGGGAGACTTTTTCGGCAAGTCCATTAATCGTGGACATAATGAGTTTGTTCTGACCAGTACTGATTGTTGTAGGGCAGTTTTCTGACGTAGTTGTAGTTCCCTTTCGGTGGGTAATTGTATCTGTAATTCTGGAATGCAAGTGGATCTGGCATCCAGTTCCATACACTCTCCATGCTGCTCCTTTTGAATTCTCTGCCGGTCTGGTATAAAAAATTTATAGAGTTTCCTCCAAATTCATTATCCTGCTTGCCACTCTTTATGTAGCGTTCCGTGCCTTTCACGTGAAAGTGTGGGCAGCTGAGGTCATAGCATTTTCTGTCCTCCAGTGAGGTTTGGCACATGTCAGGATGGAAAAACCTACATATTGATCCAAATCGACACTCACCTTTCCTAAGCATATTTAAACATTTTTGGGGATGTTGGTAACTGCATTTTAATCCTTTCTTATTACCAGCATATCTATGTCTGCATATGCCCTTTGCATAAAATTTGCATAAGTCTGTCCTTCTCTTCTGAATTGCTCTATCGAGAATCGTCGTGGTGTCTGTACCTATCGAGCTGTCAGTGCTGTCTGGTACACTTTCTAGTTTACTGTCATCTACATCCTGGCCTACTGAGTCAGAGTTTACAACTTCCTGAGTTTCAGCCTCAGTTTCATCCCTGACTATATCCTCCGCCCCTTGTATATTAGAATTGTTGTTCCTTTCCCACTCCTTCTGGATGGCTGGTAGGCTTCCAATGAATGATGTTTTCCGATCATGCGTCATGTTATCTAGAAGGTTTTTTAGGATATTCCAAGCTGGCAGGTCATTTTTACACACCCAGAGCAAGTGGCCATCTCTCAGTGCCGTAGTGTTACTCACTCCTGTACAAGCTGAATGGAATCTAGTCTTACAGATATAACATTCAATTCCCGTTACCTTCGTCTTTAAGAAGTTGTTACAGTGGCCACAAATTTGTTTATTTACTCCCATATTGCCTTGTTTTGTTGTATATATCTATATATTTATAATATTATATGTATATTGTATATTTGTAACAATATATATGTATATATATTTATATGTTTAATATTATAATATTATATGTATATCGTATATTTGTAATATTATGTGTGTTATTTTGTTCAAACTTTATGGCAGGTACTTAGCGTAGGTAGCGAGGCTGGTCCCCCGGTCAGTACAGGTGACCTCTTGTGGCCCAGGTTGATGTCACCAGTTTCCAGTTACCCGATTTATAACCACTGATGCCGCCTCTTGCCACTATTCTATATTTCTAGTGTTCTATATTTATAATATTCACTTGCAACTTATATGTTGTTGTGATACCCGTTCCACATCACTGTTCCACGAATCACCGTTCACTATTTTTTTTGTTTTTTTTTTCCTAATACACGCATGTACACAAAGCCTCGTTCACTGGCTCACACGCGGTCTCCCGTTTATTCTCTATTTAACACAAAGTTCTATTGTTAATGACCATTTTCAATTTTCCAGCGAGTCACTATGCACTTTGTTATGTCTGTAATCAGTAATCCACGGCAGTAGTCCTACGAATCCCTGTTAATGTCACAATTTTAACGGAGCGCGCACGGTACGTCTACCCCCTCCCTCGACCTCGACTCGACCTCCACCACCCCACCACCTCCCTCGTGGGCTCAGTGAATGATAGTGAACAATTTCTGTCTGTTTGGTGTATACTTTGCGGCCCCGACATACAAAGTGAATACCATGTATATATAGTGCCATAGTGAAATATACATCTCAAAGTGCCAACTCCGATAGTCAGTGCCATACACACCACAAAGTGTCAACCCCTGTTTACAGTGTCATACATACAACAAAGTGCCAACCCCATATTCTCAGTGTCATACATACCCTGGTGTACATATATATGAATGTATATTGTGTGTCATGTGTATAGCCCACTCGATACCACGCCTCCCCCCCCCCCCCAAACCGACCCATCCCTCCCCCCGCACCTCACTACCTGAGCTGACCCTCGCCCCACCGGCCTCCACACGTCGTCACGATCAAGGGGATTAAAAAGCCGGTCTATGAGTCGTGTGTTTTGTGATACAACAGTTACCCTGAAACCTAATGTAAAATACCATCAACCCTAGACTATTTTAAATTTCCTATTTACTTCCAACCATCGGCCATTGCATGAAACAAAAGGGGAGCAGCACTGCAAGAAGTTATTTGTGTATTTTTCGAGTTCTTCCCCTGTTACCTGTATTTACCCAGGTATTTTCCTAAATCTAAAACTTATTCCAATTTATGTCCATTGTTTCATGTTCTGTCTAGTGTTGATAATTTTAATAGTCTATTAATATTCCCCCTTTATCATGTCCATTCAGTCACACCTCTATCATGTCACCTCTATTTCTTTGCCTTTCTAGAGAATGTAATTTGAGCTTTGACAATCTTCCTTGAAGGATCGTTTATTGAGCATAGGGCAAAATAAAAATGAAAACTGCTATCAGTCATATATATGAAAAAACAGAGCCCTGGGCATTGGCAATTTCAATGCAAGTTCAGTAGTAATCCAATATTGACCCTAACCGCATACATGTTTCACATTCGCTCAAAACATACCTCGCACACCTTACTGTAGCATATAACAAATCAAAAATACTCATTCAGTAAAAGCAAGCCTCTCATGTTTTGAAATAAGGCCTTCGTTTCTGACGTCATCATCCCTAATGTGGCGCGAGGCGTCAACAAGCTAAATTCCGATCCCAGGAGGTTCACACATAAGTGTGAACTCTTAATCAGGCTTAATACCTCAACTGTACTCTGTGTTTCACCAGAGTCGATATTCGGCTTCATTGGCTCGTATTTTCGCTCATTGCTTATACACAAAAAGCGACCTCAGGTATAGGGATAAGGTATTGATGGCCATTAGCATATAGGTGTCAAGGTATTACAGCACCTGACTGGTCAACTATGTGTGACGTCACCAGATAACCAATGCGCCCTTTGGCGTCCTACTGGCATGTGAATTTGATGTTATTATTATTAAAAAATGGCTAGACTATCCATCCCCTACCTAACCTAATCAGAGGTTTAAGAATATGCATTTTAATTATCCACGACTATAATCATTATTCGGTGGTAAGTTCAAAAGTATAGCAACAGCCCAAATGTCGTGCTGCAATTTAAGCAGAATCGTACATCTGGCAGCATAGCAGGTGAGCTGAACATAAGAATAAAGGTAACTGCAGAGGTCCTATTGGCCCATACAAGGCAGCTCCTATATATTTCCACCCAATCTCATTCATGTCCACCCTATGCTTAAAACAACCAAGGGATCCCACTTAAAGTATTAGTTTACAATAATAGTTATAATAAATAGCTCTTATTCTAGTTTTATACACAACAGCAATTATGAAACCCTATAGCTAGATATTCTTCTATAATCCACAAGTAGTTACCACACATCTGGCAGTACAGCGGATTAGTGGCTGTGTTCATAGGCTGGTCAACTGTCCTCACATCCATCAAATAGATAGCCAAATGTCGCGCCTCAATTCATCCATCTAGCAACTCAGCTGGATGTTAGCCACTATATTCATAGGCTAATCATTTCTACACCTCAAAATATCCTAGTCTTGCTACGCAAATCAGGTAACTTGTTTCTAAACCAACAGTCGCAAATACAAGCATACATACCTACTCATACTCCACACCCTATACATTCTTAGAGAATAGCCTAGTTTTTTGCCACCATTTCCCCATTAATCAGATGCAATTTATGCCATGCACACAGAAAATACAGCATCTACACACCAAATATGCCATTTATGCGCAAAATATATTATTTACACTCAAAATATGCCATCACACAAAAACATGTCATTTATAGACAAAAAATATAACATTTACATGCAAAAATATGTCAGTTGAGCATGAAAATGTAGCATTTACACAATATTGCATGGACACTCAGAGTATGACATTTACACAAAGTACGGTATTTTGCACAAATATATCAAAATGCTTATGCATTTAGACAATCAAAAATACGCTTTCACTAAAATTATACAATTTCACAAACATAATTTTCACAAAATACCCACACATTGTCTCATAAACCAAAATACACTTACACCATGGAGATCTATTTTATCAGATTACAGAGCTTACACAAAATACACAATTTTCACACACAAATACAGTTGCACCAGTTCCACTTCAACAAATTAAAAACACAACTTGCATAAATGCACTATTATCACAAAAATTATTATAAAACATGGACAATTATTACACAGTTTGTGTAATTATTTTACATCTTTGCACAATTATTACAAGAAAACTTGCTATATAATTACTCAACTTGCACAATGACAATTAATACACAAAGGTATAAATAAACAATTCGTCCATATGCAATTACACAACATGCGCAATTAATACACAACTTATACAAATATTACACATCTTTCATAATTATTACACAACTTGTACAAATGCATATCTAGCACAAATACGTACAATACATAACTACCCCAAATATGAAAATACACAACTAGCATAAATACACGATTTACACAAAAACAATTGCAACATTTACACAACTTGTTCAAAAAAATAATCAATGCACAACTTACCAAAATATGAACAATACATAACTAGCACATATTCATTAAATACACAACTAAGCAATTTCCGCAAATACACATACAAAAACATATACAATTAATACATACAACTTGCACAAAACAATACACAATTTATAGAAATATAATCAATACATAATTGCAATAATCATACAACTTATGCAAAATACATAATCTGCACAATTAATACACAAGTATATTAATTGTAAAATATATGTACAAACACAACCAATTAGGTCAAACAATACACAATTTGCATGATATTTTTCTGGGTATATTTAGGACATTAATTATAATATGCTGAGTTTAACCAACTCCCCAAAAGTCAGAATTTCACATATAAAAACGGTGCATATGACTTCCGATGAGCTCAATATATAACACATTTTTTTTCCATTAACATATTAATATTATTAGTGCTAAACTATTCATCTAACATATGTCCACTGTTTTTATGTCTTATTAATGCCTTCCTTGTTACATTCTCTCCAATCAGACCACCATATTTATGTATTTATTCAAACCATCTAACAGACTTATTTGTTCTAGCCTTAGATATGTTAGGGCAGGTGGGGTTAGGTGAAGTCAGTATTTTCTATGATAATTTTAGACAAATTTGCTATATCTTATCAAAATGCATCCTGTTAAAACTTAAATTCATCTAAATCTAACAAAAATATACTTATACTACGCAAATTTGACTAAATTCAACCTAGCTAAACTAACTAAATATGAGCATCCCATATCCTCACATACAAGCCTATGTCGCCTCTGTCCATACATTATATGAGTCTGCCATATAGCACGAACCCCCAAATAGGAAAATTTACACTATTTCATAAACATACTAGTTCATTACCCTAAGATATTATATATGTCCTTCCCTACACGACCTCACCTAACCTGACCTGGCATAATCAAACCTAGATTTAGTTCAAGTTTGTGAAATTTAGGCTATGCCACTTTAATTCGACATAATTTATGGCAATTTCCACCAAATATACCCAAATGTTGCGTAGCATAGCACTGCCAAAGCCCATTTTCTCCTATTCCATACTACCCTACACAACCTCACCTAACCTGACCTAGCACAGCCAAACCTGGATTTGGTTAAAGTTGGCGAAATTTATGCTATGCCACCTAAATTTGACCTAATTTAAGGCAATTTCCACCAAATATACCCAAATGTTGTGTATCATAGCATCGCCAAAGCCCATTTTTACCTGCATTTTCTCCTATTCCATCCTACCCTACACAACCTCACCTAACCTATCCTAGCATATCCAAACCTAGATTTGGTTAAAGTCTGCAAAATTTAAGCTGTCCCACATTAATTCGACCTAATTTAAGGCAATTCCCACCAAATATCCCCAAATGTTGTGTATCACAGCACTGCCAAAGCCGTCGAAAAAAGTTCGTGAAACCGGGGGTGCGTAGACCGGCCTCGAAAAAAGTTCGTGAAACCCAGGGTGCATAGACCGGCCCCGGAAAAAAGTTCGTGAAACAAGGGGTGCGTAGACCGGCCTCGGAAAAAAAGTTTGTGAAACCCAGGGTGCGTAGACCGGCCTCGGAAAAAAAGTTTGTGAAACCCAGGGTGCGTAGACCGGCCTCGGAAAAAAAGTTTGTGAAACCCAGGGTGCGTAGACCGGCCTCGGAAAAAAAGTTTGTGAAACCCTGGGTGCGTAGAACGGCCTCGGAAAAAACGTTTGTGAAACCCAGGGTGCGTAGACCGGCCCCGGAAAAAAGTTCGTGAAACCGGGGGTGCGTAGACCGGCCCCGGAAAAAACCAAAACGGCCGGTCTACGTCATAAATCCTACTACTCACACCCAGCCGCGGCCTCCACACCCAGCCGCGGCCTCCACACCCAGCCGCGGCCTCCACACCCAGCTGATGCCTCCACATCCAGTTGATGCCTCCACACCCAGTTGCTGTCTCCACACCCAGTTGCTGACTCCACACCCAGTTGCTGGCTCCACACCCAGTTGCTGGCTCCACACCCAGTTGCTGGCTCCACACCCAGTTGCTGGCTCCACACCCAGTTGCTGGCTCCACACCCAGTTGCTGGCAGTTGCTTGGCCATGACCCAGTGTGTTTGCTCCCCTCTATAGAATAATGCACAGTTTAACTCTCCCAACCGAGTTGAAATGGAAGGGGTCCCAGCGGTCGGGCAGGACTCCACAAGCCTTGAGGTGCCAACAACTGCTCCTAAAAGAGGTTTTTGCCGAGTATGCAACAAAAACACCGCCATAAACTCCAACGGTGGTGTTATCCGCTTTCACACCTTCAACGAGGAAAGATGCAGTGGTTCCCACCAGCTTCCGAAGGGAAGCAATGGCCAGCTGCCATTAACAGTTAGGGAAGAGACTCCCATTAACCTAATCTCATCTGTGAACCTCACCCAAGCGATCATAGCGACGTCTGCTAGAACATTACCACACATCCCAAAAGCAGCCCGCCCAAATGCAGCAGCCAAACTTTGTAATCTTCTGAAAAGGGTCAATGATGCACCGGAAAACATTCAAGCGTGGCATAATGTCCTTCTGTTTGGCAATGTATGCCTCACCGTCCCTCCAAGGAGGGGCAAATCACTTGCTTCCTCGGTCCTGAGGGCGATAAATGAATACCCAAGGGGGGACAACCTAGTTCGCCTGCCTCTCCGAGCAAAACACACCCACCGCAGAAATGGTAACAACAACATACCGGAAACGTACAAAATCAGAGCACAAATCACCAAGAAAATTGAAGAGGGAAATACCGCAAGTGCTATTAGAGTCCTCACCAGTGACGAGAAAATTGCTCCTCGAAACTCAGCCACAGCACGGGCCCTGCAAAGCAAGCACCCACCCAGAGCCCCTCGAGGCGACAACATCGTTCCGCCATCAACCGACACCATTTCAGACCCATTAACCGTTGGTGAATCTGAGGTCTACAAAGCAGCCCTTTCTTTTCCACCTGGGTCAGCAGGCGGCTTTACAGGGTTAAAACCTCAACATATCAAGCAAATGTTAAATCCTGCGGTTGGCGATGCTGCACAAGATCTTCTTATGGAACTCACAAGGTTCGTCAACATGTGTCTGGCTGGTGAGATACCTGAGGCCATCAGGCCTCTCTTTTTTGGTGCCTCCCTCTGTGCTCTCAAAAAGAAGGACGAAGGAATCAGGCCAATCTCTGTTGGCAACACTCAACGAGGGTTGTCAGCCAGCAAGCGGCTGAATTGCTGAAACCAATCCAGCTAGGATTTGGAATCCCCCAAGGCTGTGAAGCGGCTGCCCATGCAGCACGAGCATACATCACAAACATTTCTGATGAAAAGGCCCTGCTCAAACTGGACTTTAAGAATGCATTCAACATGGTAAGAAGAGATGCAGTACTTTATGCCGTACATCGCCATTTCCGGCCCCTCTACCCGTTCATACTATCGTGCTACAGTGGCGAGTCAAAACTGCTCTTTGGTGAACATGAAATCAGATCATATGAAGGTGTTCAGCAAGGTGATCCTCTTGCTCCCCTTCCTTTCTGCTTAGTCTTAAAAGAAATCACCGAAAGCTTGTCCAGCGAGTTCAACATCTGGTTTTTGGATGATGGCACTATAGCTGGCACCGTAGACCACCTCTTGTCAGATATCAGGAAAATAAGGGAGCAAGAAGTAAGCCTGGGTCTCGTCCTGAACCCTTCCAAGTGTGAAGTAGTCTCCTCCAACCCAGACATCGTAGCTAGAATAAGGTCTGCCTTGCCTGGAGCCCAGGTCATTAGGGTCGAGAACAGCACCCTCCTTGGAGCTCCCCTCGGGTCTAACGCCATTGAGGAGATCCTCGACAAGAAAATCGCAGACCTTAGGAGGATGGAAGACAGAATAGATGACATCGATGCCCACGATGCTTTTTATCTCCTCACCAAATGCCTATCCCTTCCGAGGCTAACCTACTTTCTGAGGTGCGCCCCATCTTACGACAACCCAAAGCTTGACGAGTATGACCTCCTACTGAAGACCATGCTAGAAAAAGTTGTTAACCTCTCCCTCAACGAATGCCAGTGGAAACAAGCCACTCTTCCTGTCAGGCTCGGTGGCCTGGGTGTCCGCACCGCCACCCAAATTGCTGTCCCAGCCTTCCTGTCTTCCTCCTCAGCATCAGATGACCTGGTTAAGGAAATTCTACCTGACACCCTGAGTGATGTAGTGGGGATACAGGACCCCCACTACACGGAATGCGACACGAAATGGGGTGCCATGACAGACCCAGCACTCAGACCAGCCATGCCGAAAGCCAAGAAACAATCCAGTTGGGACAGCCCCATTGTAGACAAAGAAGCCACAGCTTTGCTGGAGGCAGCCACAACCCCCAGTTATCGTGCACGCCTCACAGCTGTGCAGGCTCCCCATGCAGGAGACTTCCTTCTGGCAGTCCCTATGTCTGCGACAGGCACACGTCTTGATCCGCAGGAGCTCCGTATTGCAGTCGCTCTCCGCCTTGCTGCCCCTATCCACACTGTTCACAGGTGTATTTGCGGCGAGGCAGATGCTGACGAATATGGATTGCATGGCCTACACTGTGGAAAATCGGGTGGTTGGCACACTAGACACGACGAAGTCAACGACATCATTAAAAGAAGCCTTGCCTCTGCTCAGTGTCCAGCGGAGAGAGAGCCCCGCAACCTACTGAACCGTGACTCTGTTAGCTTTGCCGGCCGACCAGACGGAATCACACTACGTCCGTGGAAGGGTGGCAGGCAGTTAGCATGGGACTATACTTGCGTATCCACCCTGGCAACGACGTACATCACCCTCTCTGCCGGCACAGCAGGAGCCGCAGCGACACACAGAGAAAAACAAAAGTCAGTCAAGTACAGGCAATTAGATCAAAGGTACAACTTCGTTCCAATAGGGTCTGAGACCCTAGGCCCATGGGGTGAGAGTGCAAGAAGGTTTCTTAAGGATCTTGGTTCCAAGCTCATTGACACCACAAGAGACCTTAGAGCAGCATGTTTTCTCTGTCAGCGCCTCAGTGTCGCGATCCACAGGGGAAATGCCCGCTGCATCCTCGGTTCCTGCCCGGCGCCGGAGGAGTTCGAGGAAATCTACAGCCTCTAGGAAGCGAACTTTTTCTTGAGTCCTCTTAATGTTCATTTTTTGTATAAAATCAGATATGTAACTGTATAACCTTGCATAATAAAGTGTACATCATAATAAAAAAAAAAGGGGGTGGTAGGAGAAGTGAACACTCTTTCGTATTCAGAGTTAAATGGCAAGTTTTTCCCTGTGTTCCCTTCTCTGAGGCTGTGGGTCCCTATAATTGCACCAGTGGTGGTACCCCCCTATATATATATATATATATATATATATATATATATATATATATATATATATATATATATATATATATATATATATATATATATATATATATATATATATATATATATATATATATATATATATATATATATATATATATATATACATATTTACAAGCTTAAATCTATAGGTTGGCAAAAAAAACTTTCGCAAAATAATAATAATAATATTTAATAATAATAATAATAAGTAATAATAATTAATAATAATAATAATAATAAGTAATAATAATAATAATAATAACATCCCCTACACACTAATGTGAGAATGCAAACAGTTTTTTTTTAATGCAGAGGAGCGAGTATATTTCACCGCAAGTTTGGGAATAGGCTTTGGGCCAAAGAATCTCTCTTGGTCCACATATTGAAAATTGGGTAATGACGCCGTCCTGCAGGGCATATATTTTGTTCCACATTTTTCTCTACGTCCACATCCATCTCCAAGTCACTAATGACCGCCTCCTCATCCTCTGGATTGTGTGGAATATCAGGGTGACCATAAGCGAGTGAAACGGTGGGGCTTATTACGTATCGCTTATCATCAAACGCTGATAACCCTCTCTTGACAGTAACGCATGTGCACATTTGCCCGCCAACATTTCTAATAGACCTAGTCACAAACCTCCGACTTGTGTTTGTTTCAAGGGCCTCTATGAAAGATGAGTGTTCTAGCCCAGCTTGCTGACGTCGTGTGATCCCCTTGCATCTGCAAATGTGCTGTTTATCCAGCGTCACTAGCGAGTACATTTTGGGCTTAAGGGCAACGAGCTGGGTTATAATTTTAGACCCTACTTCGGACTTTAAAAGACCCAGTTTGCCTTTTCGCGCGATTGAATATAGAGAATGATCTTCGGGAAAATTTCTAAAATCAATGTGGATATGAGCGGGGCCTTATCAAGCTCTTCAAACGCATCTCTGCAAGTAAGCTGAATAATGTACGAGTCAGTATCGGTGTAGAGCAGTTTTGCCTTGTCACCATATTTCGCTTTGACCGTGTCGTACCAAAAGGAATATAGCCGCCTTTTAGCTATTTGAAGAATTTGAAGGCCTAGATATGTGGGCGTATCGATAGTGAGCGAATCTTTGCGGGTCGTGCATAGAACACGGTCCTCACTCAGCAAAGTCGCTCGTTTGAAAAACGGGTCGCGCGCGTGTTTGAGGAACTGTTTGCGAGTTGTAGTTAAATAGTATTTATTGGCATAACGCTCCAAATTCATTAAAGATTTGCCATATATTGCGTTATTTACAAGTTTAAATGCCTTAGACTTAGTTGCATAGGTCGAGTTTGTGCGCTCACGAATATTGCTATCTACGAAGGACTTGAGGTGCGCCCTCTACTCGAATTCAAAGATAGTGTGCACGCGTGAGACTTCCACCCCTAGTTGCATTAAAAGCTGAAGCAAATCTAGACTAATTAAATAGTCACGTTGCGGTTCATGGGTGGCAATGAGTTTCGATTATTGCGCGGCAGCTTGCGATTTTCCACAACTAGGATCGACTTGCTGTATTCTGACAGTTGTTCCGTCACGATGTCGGCGTGTGCTAAAATTAATGGCAGGTCGTCAGTGTATCTAGCAACGTCGGGGGAAACTTGTTTAGTGTCGCACAAAATCCAATAACCGCGCTCTTGATCGCAGTCAATATTTCTCAAACCCCGCAATAGCATTTCATCGCGTTCAGCGTCAGTTAGGCAACTGAAACCGCCAGTGGGGAGCTTTTCACTCATGCACGTTGCATAGAGCGAATTAAAATCAAGATAGAGAATGTGGGTTCCATCCTCGCCAGACCCCGCCCCGGTGTAATGGTTCTCAGCGGTGGACAATTGCTTTACAACTGAGGTAAAGCTTCCTCTCAAATTCCTGTGAATGAGGTCATACATTCTAGGGTCTGATATTGGATCTAGCGCCACCTTACTTTTGAACAGGAAGGCGTCCCACGCGAAACTAGATAAAGAGAGGTAATATGCAATATCTAATCTATAAAGATCTAACATAGTGCGTCGCAACACCGTGAAAATGTCGGCCAAAATGCCAGTATCAACTTTTAAATACAAGACGAGATATTCGCCAATATTGCGACACTTGGCCAATTTAAAGACCTCTAACGCTTGTTTGTATTCTTTTTCAGGGAGCTCTTACTGTGTTAAGGTATTGAAAAATGGAACTCTGGGGGGGAGCTGCGGTTCATTTAATACGTCCCAATTTGACACGTAATCGTAACAAAAAGACTGTTTGTCAGTTAACAATAAATTATGGGCCTCAGCAGGGACCTTATCTAACATGGCGAGAGTGAACGTCGTAGGTTTGCAGCTGTCGATGGCAAACCTACAAACCTACGACCTTGGCTAATTTGGCCAATGACTCATTAAGCAAGGCTAAGTTGTCCATAAATCTAAGAAAGTCAATGTCAACTTTCATAAATTTATACCCGTCTTTGGACATAATGTCTACGTTGCGTTTGGGCACGTTTCCTAACTCGCTTAACAAGACCCCTAAATCATACGCCGCATTATGTGAAAACGTGTGCAAGTATTTGTAGCCATCTTTGCACTGGAGATTGCAGCGAGAGCATAGGGCGGTTAAGTAATTATGTTCTCTCAGTGAATGATCGTGGTGCCTATTTTTGACGATTTTGGGCCCGAAAGGTTCGTCCCATATCTCGCACATGGTCTGACTCTTGTAAACCTCCTTTTGCCCTTCGACATGTGTAGATGGTAATATGGCTGTTCTTGCGCTATTCTGGCCCACGAGGAAGATAGTTTATTAACGAAATGGGTTGCAGAATTGGGCCCGAGGTAGAACTCTTTTTCGACGATATTATGGCGACGGTCTATGATTATGTACGCATATGCGATGGACTTGTGACGTGCTTCGATTATGCCCTGTGGCCTATCCTTTTACAGGGCACATTCAAAATCGTAGTAGCACGTGTGGCTTGGCCCGTACGCTCGCCCGAAATGTTTAAACTCTATTTTCTTTTCTGGGGGAGGAAAATGCAACGTTTGTTTGACCTCGCAAGTTGCTTCATGCGCGAGCATTTGATGGGGTGGGAGGGCGATTAGGCAGCTGTGGCAGAATTTATGATTAGCTGGGATGTTTTCCGAATGAGACCTCATATTACGCACATATTTGGTAGAGTCCTTGATGAGGACCAAATGTCGGCCTTCCAGCATAAGTAAAGATATAACGTCCTTAAAATTCCCACAGCCTTTTCTAGCCAAACTAATGTAATGGCGACCATTATCTCCTTTTGCCAGAACATAAATAAATATCGAAGACCTGTTTAAATCTTCGACTTTGGCGATGTCGTCAAAAGATACCGGGGTGCCTATATCATTACTCCATCTTACTTGTCGGCGACACCATTGCCCAGATTTGGCCTGATTTTTTATGTCGTTATAAAGGAGCCCGCGGGCCAAACATTTGTGCACAGCGATGCACTGCATAAGGCAAATATTGGCTTCCCCTTGGGGGTTGAATATTTGGCCTTTGCCCCGTAACTTGGCCGGGTATTCTACGAATGAACCCAGTCGAATTGGGTGTTCGATGAGGGCCACATTTATGTAAAACCCCGAAATCGACTCTATCCCGACACTTGCCTATTGTTCCCCTAGCAACTCCTCCAGTTTATTGTCGATCTCTTCGGCCCACAAATTAACAAGTTGTTCTACTTCCTCTTGAGTTATGGCACGCATTTCCCCGCGCATGTGCATTACTGGATCAAAATCATCGTCGGGCTCTACGTTGAGCCTCCGCACCGCAAACTGAAAGTCGGGGAAAAGTCGAATGTGTGGGTGTTCTAAAGTGAATAACCCATTGACGAAATCAATGAAAAATGCGCGATATGTTCGTAAATATGCCCCTGGATCACCCTGCACGTGCTCTGGCACGCTAAATGAATAGCGTGTGTAAGCCCCAATGAAATTTCGAATGATGTTCACAATTTCAATATCCCGAGGAGGGGGAGGGGACGGAGAAGGTGGTGGTGAGTCGACCTCCTCTGGCGAGGTGATGGGTGATGAGTCTGCTGGGTTTGATGATGAGGCATCACTGTCAGCGTCTGCAAAAACAAAAAAAAGAGGTATTAATATTGGTATTCTATATAGTGTGTGTGTATGTAGTGTGTATGTAGTGTGTACTCACCTAATTGTACTCACCTAATTGTGCTTGCGGGGGTTGAGCTCTGGCTCTTTGGTCCCGCCTCTCAACCGTCAATCAACTGGTGTACAGATTCCTGAGCCTATTGGGCTCTATCATATCTACATTTGAAACTGTGTATGGAGTCAGCCTCCACCACATCACTTCCTAATGCATTCCATTTGCTAACTACTCTGACACTGAAAAAGTTCTTTCTAACGTCTCTGTGGCTCATTTGGGTACTCAGCTTCCACCTGTGTCCCCTTGTTCGCGTCCCACCAGTGTTGAAAAGTTCATCCTTGTTTACCCGGTCGATTCCCCTGAGGATTTTGTAGGTTGTGATCATGTCCCCCCTTACTCTTCTGTCTTCCAGTGTCGTGAGGTGCATTTCCCGCAGCCTTTCCTCATAACTCATGCCTCTTAGTTCTGGGACTAGTCTAGTAGCATACCTTTGGACTTTTTCCAGCTTCGTCTTGTGCTTGACAAGGTACGGGCTCCATGCTGGGGCCGCATACTCCAGGATTGGTCTTACATATGTGGTGTACAAGATTCTGAATGATTCCTTACACAGGTTCCTGAACGCCGTTCTGATGTTAGCCAGCCTCGCATATGCCGCAGACGTTATTCTCTTTATGTGGGCTTCAGGAGACAGGTTTGGTGTGATATCAACTCCTAGATCTTTCTCTCTGTCTGTTTCATTAAGTACTTCATCTCCTATTCTGTATCCTGTGCCTGGCCTCCTGTTTCCACTGCCTAGTTTCATTACTTTGCATTTACTCGGGTTGAACTTCAACAGCCATTTGTTGGACCATTCACTCAGTCTATCCAGGTCATCTTGTAGCCTCCTACTATCAGCCTCCTTGAGGGGTTGAGCTCTGGCTCTTTGGTCCCGCCTCTCAACCGTCAATCAACAGGTGTACAGGTTCCTGAGCCTATTGGGCTCTATCATATCTACACTTGAAACTGTGTATGGAGTCAGCCTCCACCACATTGCTTCCTAATGCATTCCATTTGTCAACCACTCAAATAGTGTTAAATCGCCTGTCTCTATCAACCCTGTCGATTCCCTTGATAATCTTGAATGTGGTGATCATGTCCCCCCTAACTCTTCTGTCTTCCAACGAAGTGAGGTTCAATTCCCGTAGTCTCTCCTTGTAGCTCATACCTCTCAGCTCGGGTACTAGTCTGGTGGCAAACCTTTGAACCTTTTCCAGTTTAGTCTTATGCTTGACTAGATATGGACTCCATGCTGGAGCCGCATACTCCAGGATTGGTCTGACATATGTGGTATATAATGTTCTGAAAGATTCCTTACACAAGTTTCTAAAGGCCGTTCTTAAGTTAGCCAACCTGGCATATGCTGCTGATGTTATCCTCTTGATATGAGCTTCAGGGGACAGGTCTGGCAGGTTTGAGTAGCAACATTTGCAAATTTTTCGATGATACGAAAATCGGTAGGGAAATTAATTTGGAGGAGGACTCACTATCACTTCAAGTTGATCTAGATAGGGTTTTGAAATGGTCGAAGGATTGGCAGATGCAGTTTAATGCTGATAAATGTAAAGTTCTGAGGTTAGGTAATGATGATAGGGTTACAAGATACGAGCTAGATGGTTTTGAGATTGCGAAGTCGAATTGTGAAAGGGATCTGGGAGTTATGATTAGTAAGAATTTAAAGGAAAAGGATCAATGCATAAATGTTCGTAATAAGGCAAATCGGACACTTGGATTTATTAATCGCAGCATTAGTAACAAGACACCTGGTGTGGTTCTCAATCTATATCTTGCTCTAGTTAGGCCCCATTTAGATTATGCAGTTCAGTTTTGGTCGCCATATTTTAGAATGGATATAAATTCACTTGAACGTGTCCAGCGTAGGATGACTAAGTTAATTCCCCAAATTAGAAATCTTTCATATGAAGAAAGATTAACAAAGCTTAAGTTGCATTCACTGGAAAAGCGAAGAGTTAGGGGTGACATGATAGAGGTTTACAAGTGGGTGAATGGACATAACAAAGGGGATATTAATAGGGTATTAAAAGTATCAACACAAGACAGAACACGAAACAATGGGTATAAATTGGATAAGTTTAGATTTAGGAAAGACTTGGGTAAATACTGGTTCAGTAACAGGGTTGTTGATTTGTGGAACCAATTGCCCCGTAACATTGTGGAGGTGGGGTCCCTCGATTGTTTCAAGCATGGGTTGGACATAAGAACATAAGAACAAAGGCAACTGCAGAAGGCCTATTGGCCCATACGAGGCAGCTCCTATTTATAACCACCCAATCCCACTCATATACATGTCCAACCCATGCTTGAAACAATCGAGGGACCCCACTCCACAATGTTACGCGGTAATTGGTTCCACAAATCAACAACCCTGTTACTGAACCAGTATTTACCCAAGTCTTTCCTAAATCTAAACTTATCCAATTTATACCCATTGTTTCGTGTTCTGTCTTGTGTTGATACTTTTAATACCCTGTTAATATCCCCTTTGTTATGTCCATTCACCCACTTGTAAACCTCTTTTATGTCACCCCTAACTCTTCGCCTTAGTTGGTACGTAGTTGGTTATGTAGTAGTGTAAAATGAGACAAATCGTGATTTGATTTTCAGAAACGGTTGGGCACTTCCATGCCGACTCGACCCCCGGCAGGCCAAATCGTGAAAAAACTTTTCAAGTTGTCGGGTCAGGACGCTTTCGGCGAGCACTTGGCTGGCTGGTGGGGTGGTGGTCCGTCCCCCTTTGGGTCCCAAGGACCAACCACCCAGGGTGCGCCTGAGCAAATCGTCCCCTATCCTAACCTGTTTTTTTCTTTCTTTTTGTCGCGTATGTTTATTATAAGTATTAGGCATCAAGAAGGGGGTCCCTACTTATGAAAGGTACAGAGGATGAATGTTCAATAGATTAAAACCAAGAAAATACACTGGTGAAAGGAATATAACAGTTTTTTGGAGTATTTTAATGACGCTAGTATATGTGTACTCACCTAGTTGTGCTTGCGGGAGTTGAGCTCTGGCTCTTTGGTCCTGCCTCTCAACCGTCAATCAACAGGTGTACAGATTCTGAGCCTATTGGGCTCTATCATATCTACACCTGAAACTGTGTATGGAGTCAGCCTCCACCACATCACTTCCTAATGCATTCCATTTGTCAACCACTCTGACACTAAAAAAGTTCTTTCTAATATCTCTGTGGCTCATTTGGGCGCTCAGTTTCCACCTGTGTCCCCTTGTGCGTGTGCCTCTTGTGTTAAATAGCCTGTCTTTATCTACCCTATCAATTCCCTTCAGAATCTTGAATGTTGTGATCATGTCCCCCCTAACTCTTCTGTCTTCCAGCGAAGTGAGGTTTAATTCCCGTAGTCTCTCCTCGTAGCTCATACCTCTCAGCTCGGGTACTAGTCTGGTGGCAAATAAGAACATAAGAACAAAGGTAACTGCAGAAGGCCTATTGGCCCATACGAGGCAGCTCCTATTCTATAACCACCCAATCCCACTCATATACTTGTCCAACCCGTGCTTGAAACAATCGAGGGACCCCACCTCCACAATGTTACGCGGCAATTGGTTCCACAAATCAACAACCCTGTTACTGAACCAGTATTTACCCAAGTCTTTCCTAAATCTAAACTTATCCAATTTATATCCATTGTTTCGTGTTCTGTCCTGTGTTGATACTTTTAATACCCTATCAATATCCCCCCGGTTATGTCCATTCATCCACTTGTAAACCTCTATCATGTCACCCCTAACTCTTCGCCTTTCCAGTGAATGCAACTTAAGCTTTGTTAATCTTTCTTCATATGAAAGATTTCTAATTTGGGGAATTAACTTAGTCATCCTACGCTGGACACGTTCAAGTGAATTTATATCCATTCTATAATATGGCGACCAAAACTGAACTGCATAATCTAAATGGGGCCTAACTAGAGCAAGATATAGCTTGAGAACCACACCAGGTGTCTTGTTACTAACGCTGCGATTAATAAATCCAAGTGTCCGATTTGCCTTATTACGAACATTTATGCATTGATCCTTTTGTTTTAAATTCTTACTAATCATAACTCCCAGATCCCTTTCGCAATCCGACTTCGCAATCACAACACCATCTAGCTCGTATCTTGTAACTCTATCATCATTACCTAACCTCAGAACTTTACATTTATCAGCATTAAACTGCATCTGCCAATCCTTTGACCATTTCAAAACCCTATCTAGATCAACTTGAAGTGATAGTGAGTCCTCCTCCGAATTAATTTCCCTACCGATTTTCGTATCATCGGCAAATTTGCAAATGTTGCTACTCAAACCTGAATCTAAATCATTTATATATATTATAAACAACAGAGGTCCCAGGACAGAGCCTTGAGGCACTCCACTTACAACATTTTCCCACTCTGACTTGATTCCATTTATACTAACTCTCTGTTTCCTTTGGTATAGCCATGCCCTAATCCAGCTTAATATAGCACCCCCAATACCATGAGACTCTATTTTCTTAATCAGTCTTTCATGTGGCACTGTATCAAAAGCTTTGCTAAAGTCAAGGTATACAACATCGCAATCCTTACCACTATCAACTGCCTCAACAATGCTAGAATAAAAAGATAACAAATTTGTTAAACATGAACGGCCATTTATAAAACCATGTTGCGACTCAATTATTAATTTATGTTTTTCAAGATGAAGACGAATTTTATTTGCTATTATAGATTCGAGTAACTTTCCCACAATAGACGTTAGGCTAATTGGTCGATAGTTAGACGCAAGTGATCTATCTCCTTTCTTAAAAACTGGTATCACATTAGCAACTTTCCAAAACTCTGGCACTCTGCCTGACTCTATTGATTTATTAAATATGGTTGACAGTGGGTCACAAAGCTCCTCTTTGCATTCTTTAAGCACCCTAGCAAACACTTCATCCGGCCCTGGGGATTTGTTTGGTTTGAGTTTTACTATTTGTTTAAGAACATCCTCCCTGGTAACTGCTAAACTCGTCAACCTGTCCTCGTCCCCACCCACATAGACTTGTTCGGCTGAAGGCATATTGTTAAGTTCCTCTTTAGTAAATACAGATACAAAATATTTATTAAAAATACTACTCATCTCTTCATCACTATCTGTTATTTGACCTGTCTCAGTTTTTAATGGACCTATCCTTTCCCTAGTCTTAGTACGATATAACTGAAAAAACCCTTTAGGATTTGTCTTTGCTTGCCCTGCTATGCGAACTTCATAGTTTCTTTTTGCTTTCCTTATCTCTTTTTTAACATTTCTAACCAGTTGTACGAATTCCTGTTCTAAAGTGACCTCCCCATTTTTAATCCTTTTGTACCAAGCTCTCTTTTTACCTATAAGGTTCTTCAAATTCTTTGTTATCCACTTTGGGTCATTAGTATTCGATCTATTCAATTTGTATGGTATACTACGTTCCTGTGCTTTGTTTAGAATATTCTTAAATAAGTTATATATTGAATCCACATCGAAATCCCCATTTAAGTCACCTATCGCTGGGTTCATGTCTCGCTCCAAGACCGGCCCACACCCCATACCCAAGCCTTTCCAATCAATTTGACCCAAAAAATTTCTTAGGCTATTAAAATCAGCTTTTCGAAAATCTGGCACTTTAACAGAATTTTCTCCTACTGGTCTATTCCATTCTATGCTAAATCTGATTTCTTTGTGATCACTGCTCCCTAGCTCACTCCCTATTTCGATGTCATTAATTTGCGTTTCCCTGTTAGTTAACACTAAATCTAAAATATTATTTTCCCGTGTTGGTTCCTTAATGTGTTGCGTAAGAAAGCAATCGTCAATTAATTCTAGAAAATTTTCTGCTTCACTATTCCCTGTTTTGTTCAACCAGTTTATTCCGCTAAAATTAAAGTCACCCATGACATAAATACTGTTAGATCTAGATGCTCTAGATATTTCATCCCATAGATGCTTTGCTTCCATTCTGTCTAAATTTGGTGGCCTATATATTACTCCTATTATAATATTATTAGCGTTTTCGTTTAATTCAATCCAAATAGTTTCTGTGTGTGGCTCTGTTTTGATTCCCTCTTTGAGACTACATTTCAAATTGTCCCTAACATATATGGCTACTCCACCTCCTCGTCTAATATATCTATCTGTGTGAAATAGTTTAAATCCATATATTTGGTATTCAGCTAATAGTTCTCTATTTTCTACATTCATCCACGTTTCGGTAAGTGCAATAATATCTATTTTTTCTGTGCAGACAAGAGCATTTAATTCGTTAATTTTATTTCTTAGACTTCTACTGTTAGTGTAATATACCCTAAGTGAATTGTTATTTTGCGGACCTTCTCTTTCCCTGATCGTTTTGCCAATTCCTTTCTCCCACAAACACATACTTTTATTACCTCCTTCCTCCAAATCAATTCCCATACCTCTATCTACTAATAGTTTAAACCCAAACAAACACCTCTAACCACTTCTTCTAGCGAGTTCGCAACAGCAACAACCCCAGCTCTCGATAGATGCACCCCATCACGAGCATACATTTCATTTCTTCCATAGAAGTGTTCCCAGTTGTCTATGAAAGATATTGCATTTGATTTGCAATATCTTTCCAGCCGGCAATTGACACCAAGTGCCCTCGATATCCATTCATTTCCCACTCCCTTTCTTGGAAGAATGCCACATATGATCGGGATTCCTCCCTTGCTCCTAACTAACTCTATGGTTGTTTTATACCTCTGAATCAGTTCCTCACTCCTGACTCGACCAACATCATTTCCTCCCACGCTAATGCAAATAATGGGATTGTTCCCATTACCAGCCATAATATCATTCATGTTGTTTATAATATCACCAATGCCAGCTCCGGGATAGCAAACCCTTAACCTGTTCCCCCTATCTCTAGCACAAAACGTTCTATCCAAATACCTTATCTGGGAATCTCCCACAACTAATGTTTGCTTAGGTACTTCCTTTACTTTCTGAGGGGCCTGCGCTTCCTTTCTCTTCGTTGCTTTCCCTTTTGCGCGATCCACAGTCTCTCCACAGCACTCGTCCTCCAAAACGTCAAATGAATTTGAAGTTGCTATGGCGTTTGAAGGCGGCTTTATCAAAGTCTTCTTAAGGCCCCTGTCTTTCGCAACTCAAATCTTTGAACCTTTTCCAGTTTAGTCTTATCCTTGACTAGATATGGACTCCATGCTGGGGCTGCGTACTCCAGGATTGGCCTGACATATGTGGTATACAAAGTTCTGAATGATTCTTTACACAAATTTCTGAATGCCGTTCGTATCTGGCCAGCCTGGCATATGCCGCTGATGTTATCCTCTTGATATGTGCTGCAGGAGACAGGTCTGGTGTGATATCAACTCCCAAGTCTTTTTCTTTCTCTGACTCCTGAAGAATTTCCTCTCCCAGATGATACCTTGTATTTGGCCTCCTGCTCCCTACACCTATCTTCATTATATTACATTTGGTTGGGTTAAACTCTAACAACCACTTGTTCGACCATTCCTTCAGTTTGTCTAGGTCTTCTTGAAGCCTCAAACAGTCCTCTTCTGTCTTAATCCTTCTCATAATTTTGGCATCGTCCGCAAACATTGAGAGAAATGAATCTATACCCTCCGGGAGATCATTTACATATATCAGAAACAAGATAGGACCGAGTACAGAGCCCTGTGGAAGTCAACTGGTGACTTCACGCCAATCGGAGGTCTCACCCCTCACTGTAACTCTCTGCTTCCTATTGCTTAGGTACTCCCCTTATCCACTGGAGCACCTTACCAGCTACACCTGCCTGTCTCTTCAGCTTATGTACCATCCTCTTATGCGGTACTGTGTCAAAGGCTTTCCGACAATCCAAGAAAATGCAGTCCGCCCAGCCCTCTCTTTCATGTGTGACGATAATCTCTTTCAAGAGAGATTGAGCCTGCTCTTCCCTACATCATTACGTCTTTAAAGTACAAGATACTATATAGAAGATACGTCCACCAGTATCGCCAAACGTTTTGCCCAGGAAGCAAATCATACCATGCACACCCCGACACCTGCTACAGCCGCCGTAACCAGCAAACTGCTTATACTCCGCCTGCCTGTTGCTGATTGGCTGGTGTCTCGCCGCACCTGCACTCACCACCACCACCGAGAGTCGACGTCTTGGCAGCAGCACGCCGTACTCCTCAGAATATCTCTGTGCTCCATGGAGTTGACATCTCTCGCTGGTAGACTAAGCCTTGGCTTTCGTGTACTAAGGGAGGTGGCAGCTTGAAGCCAGTATTCCAGCACCGCACATATTTTATTTATATTGCTATCACTATAACTTATTGTCTTAGCATAACTTTTCATTGCCAGTGATTATTCATGTTGTTTTGTTTGTTGACTTGTCCTGCATTTTATGAGATTGCCTTTATTCATGTCTTGTTTTCTAGAGTAATTAAAATTTCATTGTTTATATACTTGTGTTTTGTGTGTCTTCCCATTACCTTACCACAGACTAAAGGACAAACTTCTCTTTTTTTTTGTTATGTGACGAGGCCCTGCCCCCAGCTTTTGAAACAGCCGAACACCAACGCTTTACCGTCACACTTGCTTAATCTGTGTTACCTGGTCATAGAATTTTATTAAGCCAGTCAGGCAAGATTTACCCTCCCTGAACCCATGTTGTCGATTTGTCACGAAGTTCCTTCTCTCCAGATATGCTACCAGGTTTTTTCTCACGATCGTCTCCATCACCTTGCATGATATACAAGTCAAGGATACTGGCCTGTAGTTCAGTGCCTCTTGCCTGTCGCCCTTTTTGTATATTGGGACCACATTTGCCATCTTCCATATTTCTGGTAGTTCTCCCGTCTCCAGTGACCTACTATACACTATGGAGAGTGGCAAGCAAAGTGTCTCTGCACACTCTTTCAGTACCCATGGCGAGATTCCGTCTGGACCAACAGCCTTTCTAACATCCAGGTCCAGCAGGTGTCTCTTGACCTCCTCTCTCGTAATTTCAAACTCTTCCAAGGCCGCCTGGTTTACTTCCCTTTCTCCTAGCACAGTGACCTCACCTTGTTCTGTTGTGAAGACCTCTTGGAACCTCTTGTTGAGTTCATCACACACCTCTTTGTCTTTCTCTGTATACCTGTCCTCGCCTGTTCTAAGTTTCACTACCTGTTCTTTCACTGTTGTTTTCCTTCTGATGTGACTGTGGAGTAGCTTTGGTTCGGTCTTGGCTTTGTTTGCTATATCATTTTCATAACTCTTCTCTGCTTCTCTTCTCACCCTGACATACTCATTCCTGGTTCTCTGGTATCTCTCTCTGCTTTCTGGTGTTCTGTTATTCCGGAAGTTCCTCCACGCCCTTTTGTTCAGTTTCTTTGCTTCCATACATGGCCTATTATACCATGGATTCTTCTTTTGCTTCTCGGATTTTTCCTTTTGGGCCAGGATGTATCTGCTTACTGCCTCCTGACACTTTTGGGTGACATAGTCCATCATATCTTGTACAGATTTAGCTCTGAGGTCTGTGTCCCAAGGTATTTCCCTTAGGAAGCTTCTCATCTCCTCATAATTTCCCTTTCGGTATGGTAGCCTTTTGTTTCCTAGTTTTGGGGGGGGGGGATAATTCCTAGCTCTACCAGGTACTCAAAGTTCAATACACTGTGATCACTCATTCCCAAGGGCGCTTCCATCTTGACTTCCCTTATATCCCACTCATTTAGGGTAAATATCAGATCAAGCATTGCTGGTTCATCCTCTCCTCTCATTCTTGTTGGATCCTTGATATGCTGGCTTAGAAAGTTTCTTGTTGCCACGTCCAGCAGCTTAGCTCTCCATGTTTCTGATCCTCCATGCGGGTCTCTGTTTTCCCAATCTATCTTCCCATGGTTGAAGTCTCTCATGATTAGTAGTCCAGATCCATTCCTGCTAGCAACAGAAGCTGCTCTCTCTATTATGATAATGGTGGCCATATTGTTTCTATCATATTCCTGTCTGGGTCTTCTGTCATTTGGTAGTGGATTATATATGACTAAAACTATAATTTTTTGCCCTCCAGTTGTTATTGTTCCTATTATGTAGTCACTGAAACCTTCACATCCGTGAACAACCAACTCCTCAAAATCCAAGCCATTTCTTACCAGCAGAGCTACACCACCCCCACCTCTTCCTTTTCTCTCTTGTCTCATAACATAATAGTCCTGTGGGAACACTGCATTTGTTATTGTTTTCGTCAGCTTTGTTTCTGTGAGAGTTATTATGTCTGGGTTTTCCTCTAGTACCCATTCTCCAAGTTCATTTGCTTTATTTGTAATACCGTCTATGTTAGTGTACATTGCCTTGAGGCTCACTTTCTTCTGTCCCTTCTCTAATCTCCTCCTTGGTGAATGTTCTGCTGGTGGAGGAAGCTGTGCCATGGGTGTGAGGGTTTGTGAGGTGGATACCAGGGTTGCAGAGGATACTGGGTTGAGGGGTGGGGGGTCAAGTGAAGGGGGAAGGACAGGGAGGGTATGGGGTGAACGGGGAGGGAGGACAGGAAGGAAAGGGGGGTTTTCTATGCAGAGGAGGGTGGTGGGGTTGCCCTCCCGGCTGGTGTTACTGGGTAGCTGGTTGTGGGTTCCCCCCTCGCTTCTGGGGGTGATGTGTTGGGAGCTGTGGTTTCCTGGTTTTCCCCTCTCGCCCTGCGCTTCTTCCTTGCTTCTGCCGCCATGGCCCCTCTCCTCCCTCGTCATGTCCCTCTGGAGGAATACTTTTTTAAATTCTCCCACATGTTGCAGGTGGCTTTCCTTTGTTAGAATCGTGTCCTTTGTGTTCTCGTTTGCAAACACTATCTTTAACACACGGTCTCGGTCTTTTTTGTACCAGCCTAACCTGAAAAACCTTCTCAATGCTATGCTCAGCCCCTTCCATGTCTAGTGCCTTCAGTATTTCATTCACTGCCGCTTTGTCCTTATCATTCCACTCTTTCCTATTAGAGCCTTCCTGCTCTTTAATACCTACAGCTACCACTGCTCTTTTCCTTTCCAGCAGCTGGGTAGTGGAGCGTGCTGCTTCCTGTGAGGTGGCTGCTTTCATGGCCACCTCCATCACTGCAGACATTACTTCAGAGGTTTTTTTTAGCATTTCTGCAAATGTTGCTTTTAATGTGGCATTCTCTTCCAAAATACTATTACCACCTTCTCCCTGGGTGGTTATCTGAGTCTCAGCATCGATACTGTTCTCTTTGAGGGCTCTAATCTCCTCCTTTGCTGCTGTCAGCTCTCTTTTTAGGTTGCTTATTTCATTCTTCATTTCCTGCATTTCACTCTTGATGTCCTCCAGAAACTGGGCGAACATTTCCTTCATTTCGTCGCCTGAACTTTTCCCTCTTCCCCTGTTGCTTCCGGCGGTCATGCTTGACCCTGTTCCTAGTTGTGCCGTGATAGGATTCGTCAGAAGGGCAGAGTGGGGTGGGGGAGAGGGAGATAGGGAGAGAGTGAGAGAGATAAAGAGAGAGAGAGAGAGAGTGGAAGAGAGAGAGGAGAGAGAGGAGAAAGTGGGAGAGAGAGAGAGAGAGAGGAGAGAGAGGGGAGAGTATGTATAAGGGGGATGCGGGGGCTGGGGGGTGGGGGGGTGGTGGTGGCGACCAGGTGAGGTCAGGTCAGATGGGGGGTAAGAGAGGAGGTGGGGTATAGTAGGGGCTTGGTTCTTTCCACAAAAGGTGTTAATCCTTTCTTCCCTGGCTGAACGTTTGTGTGTGCGTATGTGTGTGCGTTTTTGCGTGTGCGAGCGTGCATACATACGTGGGCGTGCGTGTGTGTGCGTGCGCATGCGTGCGTGTGTCATGAGTCCCCTTAAGCGTTACCTCTACCTAAATGAGCCACGTTGAGATTTTAAATATATATGATATCCTGAACAAGAATTTGATAATATTTCACCTCAATCTGTACACCTGATTAATTGACCAGAGAGGGGGTACATACCAGTCTGCCTCCCGCTCACACAACCAGATGAGTAAGGACGATGTATGATGACGATGGTTATCCGTCGTTGTCTCCCACTAGGTGATTCACTAAGTGCTAGTAGATTGATGAAGTCGGTTCTTCTCTATCTACACAAAGCTCTGGAGTCAGTCACGGTATCGTTGTGTAGCAGTTCACTAATTTACTTTACCACTGATCACAGTCACCACGGCGGGTCGTCCCACCTGGTCTCAGATCAGGTAGCTTCACACAGTCCTCCACACTTATATGCTCCGGTGATGCCTCTAGCTCCACTTTGTTTCTTCGCACTAACGCTAGCGATATGACTATGCTATGTGGCACCCTGCTAGCTACACACTGCGAGAGGCCAAATACTATGATCTAGCCTCTATAATCCTTCAATATCCCGAGAAATTGGCGAATTTCCGCGGACCTCACTTAATCGTGTGTGTGTGTACGTGTGTTTTTATGTAAATACAACATATCTGTTTTTTTTTTTAATTCCTGCTGAGAAGTGTATCTGAAATAAAGGATTTGTCTTTACATTTGGTAAGGTTTCATTAATCAGGTAAAAAAATAAATGAGAACAAGACTCGAGTTATATTTTGCATTAGTTACCCCAGATATATGTATAATTTTTTCTGGATTCTGTTTCACAGAAAACATCTTCAAGGGCGGGCCATTCCCGTTTTTGTCGAGGGGGAAACTAAGATAATTGACAGAAAAAATATATATACATATATGCAAATTCCATTTTATTTCCAAACATTGGTTAGTTTGATTATTAAGATCAGGAGTTTGCTTATTATTAAGATCGGGAAACAACAACGTATTATTTCATGTTTTTCATCCAAACATATGGAAACAAGTATATATGTTTAATTTGAAAGGAAAGAACATTATCAACTATTTTCTCATAGGAAAGAGCAACATCAGAAAGGATATAATTCATTCGTTCGTTCGTTCAGTATTATAGATTTCCCCCACCGGTAAATTAAAAACATTATTTATTTTCATCGTTAGTTTTTTTATTTAACAAAAAAAAATACATAACACTACAATACACATAACTGCAATAATATATGGCACTACAATACATGCAATTTTATTAAGTTTGCGTATGACGCCCGAGGGCAATAAAGCTGCTTCGTGCATGGTCGGCGTATCCAAGCTCATGGTTGGAGTGGGCTCTACATAGTCGGACTCATAGAATTTTCTCTGCCCACACTCGAAGAGGTCCGAGACCTCGTCATCGAATCCCTCCACTGGCTCGAACAGCGTTGCAAAAATGTCAATCGTAGCCAGCGCCAACTTTTGCATGGCTAACGATTGATTTTCATTAAAGTGTTACACCGCGGCGTTTAAGGTCTGCGAAGACAATATGTCCTCTGCGTTCAGCTCTTGTGTCTTCGGTGCCATAGGGGATACGCGGCACACCGTCGCCAATTTCTGGGGGGTCTGCCGGACATCCTCGTCTTCACTCTCGCTAATGTGGGTAACTGCCTCCCGCGGGCGGGTAGCTGGGAGAGGCGGGTTGGGGCATCTTGTTGGAGGTACATACCCCAAGGTAGATGGCTGGGGGGAAGCCTCACGGTTGCTCGACCTCTTATCATATGGGGTCGTCGTCGTCCTCTTGCGTCGGCCTCGCATAGATAGCCTAGTCCGGCGGGGCCCCGGTGCGGACCGTTCCCAGGTGATTTTACACTCTTCCGCAGGGCAACTTGTTAGTTTTGCAATGTCCTTCATCAAAGGCTCTGTCGAAGCTTTCGTTTTTAGAGCCATTTCTCCACTCTTCGTCGCCTTCTTAGCTTTGGGCTCTGTTGTTGTTGTTGTTGTTGTTGTTGTTGCTGTTCTTGTTGCTGCCGTTGTTGTTGTTGCCGTTGTTGGGAATGGCCCTGGCCCCGCCGGGGTCAGCACAGCAGTCATTGCTACCACCGGCGAATCCATAGAGCCAACAACAAGGCGGGCAGCGGGGCTGGGCTCTGGCGCCGGCAGTGGCTCAGGCAGGGGCATGGGCGCGGTCGGCTTGGGGTGCATAGTGGCCACAAAGACATCTGGCATTGGCCCCGGCTTCTTCGTAGTCTCAGGCGAGGTCGTAGGCGCAGTTGATGAAGTTTTAGGGGCTTGGCACATCGGCCGAACATTGACAACGCCACTGTTCTTCAGTGTATCCGCTATATCAAGGGACGTCATCCCCCCTGGTAGGATGAGAGCAGTCCCAAAGATGAAATTGATCCCACCAGTCACCTCAATTTTTGAGCAGCCCTTCAACAATTCTGCAAATAAACAAAAAATCATAAATAAATTTTATATTCACCAACAAGAAACATAAACACACACACACACACACGTTCTCACCTATATCAGAGTTATGTAAAAAAAAAAAAAAAAAAATCACCATGGGCAAATTCCATTTTCAAAACTTCACTTGTGGGCTTCTAATGATGACCAGGACCTAGGGCGTTCGTCGGTGGGCTAGTTAACTCATTGGGCCTTAGGACTGGGCTTATATATATATATATATATATATATATATATATATATATATATATATATATATATATATATATATATATATATATATATATATATATATATATATATATATATATATATATATATATTATTAAATATGACCGAAAAAGTAAGATTAATAATTCTAACACGAATTTTCTCAATCTTTCGTACATTACGCTTCACTGTTGGAGGTAAATCAAAAATCAATTCTCAAAAATTCATTTTTATTTCTAGTCTGACGCGACACGGGCGCGTTTCGTAAAACTTATTACATTTTCAAAGACTTTAGTTCACAAATACACAACTGAATAGAACTTACGTATCTCCGATTTTATATCTACATTTGAGTGAGGTGGAAGAGGTGATGTGGCATTAACACAAGACAGAACAAAATGTGGTATTAATAGGGTATTAATTACATCAACACAAGACAGAACAAGAGTATTAATAGGGTATTAATTTCATCAACACAAGACAGAACACGAAACAATGGATATTGAATAGAAGTGTTTGTAGAAAGCCTATTGGTCCATATTTCTTGATGCTTCTATATTGGAGCGGAGTCTTGAGGTGGGTAGAATATAGTTGTGCAATAACTGGCTGTTGATTGCTGGTGTTGACTTCTTGATGTGTAGTGCCTCGCAAACGTCAAGCCGCCTGCTATCGCTGTATCTATCGATGATTTCTGTGTTGTTTACTAGGATTTCTCTGGCGAAGGTTTGGTTGTGGGAAGAGATTATATGTTCCTTAATGGAACCCTGTTGCTTATGCATCGTTAAACGCCTAGAAAGAGATGTTGTTGTCTTGCCTATATACTGGGTTTTTTGGAGCTTACAGTCCCCAAGTGGGCATTTGAAGGCATAGACGACGTTAGTCTCTTTTAAAGCGTTCTGTTTTGTGTCTGGAGAGTTTCTCATGAGTAGGCTGGCCGTTTTTCTGGTTTTATAGTAAATCGTCAGTTGTATCCTCTGATTTTTGTCTGTAGGGATAACGTTTATATTAACAATATCTTTCAGGACCCTTTCCTCCGTTTTATGAGCTGTGGAAAAGAAGTTCCTGTAAAATAGTCTAATAGGGGGTATAGGTGTTGTGTTAGTTGTCTCTTCAGAGGTTGCATGGCTTTTCACTTTCCTTCTTATGATGTCTTCGACGAAACCATTGGAGAAGCCGTTATTGACTAGGACCTGCCTTACCCTACAGAGTTCTTCGTCGACCTGCTTCCATTCTGAGCTGTGGCTGAGAGCACGGTCGACATATGCGTTAACAACACTTCTCTTGTACCTGTCTGGGCAGTCGCTGTTGGCATTTAGGCACATTCCTATGTTTGTTTCCTTAGTGTAGACTGCAGTGTGGAAACCTCCGCCCTTTTCCATGACTGTTACATCTAGAAAGGGAAGCTTCCCATCCTTTTCCATCTCGTAAGTGAAACGCAGCACAGAACTCTGCTCAAATGCCTTTTTCAGCTCCTGCAGATGTCTGACATCAGGTACCTGTGTAAAAATGTCGTCAACATACCTGCAGTATATGGCCGGTTTCAAGTTCATGTCGACTAAGACTTTTTGCTCGATGGTACCCATGTAGAAGTTTGCAAACAGGACACCTAGGGGAGAACCCATGGCGACCCCATCTACTT
The DNA here is from genome assembly GCF_040958095.1 of Procambarus clarkii. NCBI lineage: Eukaryota > Metazoa > Arthropoda > Malacostraca > Decapoda > Cambaridae > Procambarus > Procambarus clarkii. The sequence goes on from NC_091208.1 coordinate 9,185,882, forward strand.
GCTTATACATGTGCCCATCCGGGCTCAAGAAGGGTGCCTCTTTAGTACAAGCTTGGAGTAGTTTCCTCAGAATATTTTCTGGTATGTCAAGAGGAGTACAGGCTGGATCACGATACACTCTGTCGGCTATCATTCCGATTGTCTCGTCCACAGGTACGTTGGTAAACAGCGATTCTACGTCCAACGAGGCTCTTATCCTTGTGGCCCGTGTGCCCCGCAGTAAGTCAACAAATTCCTTTGGAGACTTCAGGCTGAAGGCGCAAGGAACATAAGGAGTCAGCAGGCCGCTGAGTCGCTTCGCCAGTCTGTACGTGGGTGTGGGTATCTGGCTAATGATTGGCCGAAGTGGGTTTCCAGGCTTGTGCGTCTTGACATTTCCATACGCATATCCAGGTTTATATTCCCCAATGATCTTTGGCAGGTGGAGTCCGGATTTCTTGGCGTTCACAGTTTCGATCAGTTTGTTGACCTTTGCTTTTAATTCGGCTGTAGTGTCCTTCGTTACCCTTCGTAACGGCTTGGGAAAGGCATCAGTTATTGCAGCGGCATAATTCCCCAGTGATACTTGTTGTTGTTGTTGTTGAGTTAGGGGCGACAACGATCGTGGGATCGGATACGCAATGGCGTACCCGTGAAGGGTCAATCGCAAAGCCAGGAAAGGCGAAATGCCAAGCCACAACGCGAAACGAGTGATGCCAAGTACTAGAAACTAATATGCCACACGGCAAAGCTACGCACAAAGGGAGAGGCAGAAGCACAGAATAGAACAGGGCAAACAAACAGCCAGAAGGGCACACAGCATGTCAGAGCAAATGCACAGGAAATCAGAGCACATACTTGCCGGGAACTTGGCCCGCGGGAACCTTACATTAAACGCCTCCCAGAGCACTAATTGCCAAGGGTCTCGTCCATCCTCCGGGGACGCCATAACATCCGGAACCGGGGCAACAAACACCTGCAAACTGGGGACCCAGATGGTAGTACTCATGAGGCAAGAAGTCGCCACTCGCCCCCACAGGAAGGGAACTTGCCCCCCCACGAAAGCACTCCGGTCCGTCAGACAGCAGTAACTCGGCAATCTTCGACCAGTGACCCGGTGGCATCACAGACGCCGGCAACACGTCCCCTAGGGCCCCAACGCGCACCCACACCACAGGGGTGCCCGCGGCCCCGGGCACACCACCAGATGACAGCAGGGAACCCGGACGGCGCGCATCCTTCCGTAACGTCACCACCAGGCCACGCCCAGCACCAGAGTCCACACTATCCCTGGCAGCGGAAGCCACCACCCCCCACTGTGGAGAGTCCCTTGGTGGAGAAAGAGCCGAAGGCACGTCCGAGACACAGGCACCAGCACCAGCAGGCACATGGACCTCCGCCACCACGAACCGCGGAGACATCGACGCATCCGTATCCACACTGTCAACATCCGAAGCCCCACAGTCACTGAAGTCACCAACGTCGGCCCAGGAAGAAGACGAACGCCGGGAACGTTTGGGCACCGGCCGGATATCGTCCAAGCCGGTAAGTGACCCAGAAACACGGGTACCACGAGCCGAAGGAACCGACGCCAGGATGGCAGCAGCCTCTACCACAGGGGGAACTGGGCCACACACAGCAGGAGGCTCCGCAGCCACCAAGCACATCCGGGACCCGAGTCACGGACACAGGGCCAGGCGCAGCATCAGAAGACGAGGGAGAAGACAGCGACGTCACACAGGGAGCTCCAGGAAGGCCCACGGGAGCAGCTGGGACAGCGACAGGATCAGGCAGACCAACCGACGGTACCTCAAGAACCGGAGGAGGGACGGCAACAACCGGAGGAACGGCAGGCGCCGCCAGGGAAGCTGCAACAGCAAACGGGACGCACACCTCCTCATCAACATCACCAGAGACTGCCTCCAGAGGGAGCGGCGGGAAATCCTCGTCACGGAACAAGTTGACAGGAGCAGCAGGGGCCTCAGAGCACCCGGCAGCCTGATGCCCCAACAGGCCACACCGGAAACAGGTACGAGGCTGTCGGGCATAATACACCCGGACGTAGTACCCCATAAGCCGGACAGAATAAGGTATATCCGACCGCAGGAGCATCCCAACGTGCGAATGTCTGTACGCCTCCCAGCATACCGCCCCGAGGAGAGCGTGTTCACCCGCACGCTGACAACAGCACCAAACCCCCCGAAGTAACGCCGGAGGAGGTCATCAGGGAATTCCAGGGGCGCACCATGGATACTGACATAAGTCAGGGCACCACTGCGGTCCGAAATCGCCACAGAGTACGTTGCGTACGTACGTTGCCGTACATACGTTGCTGTACGACGGCGTACGTTGCCGTCTGGCAACGGCAATGTACGCCCCCCGAACCGACGGAGGAAGTCCCGGTACTCGTCCTCCCCCACGAACTTAATAACAACCCGATGGGCCGTGACTAGCTCCACACCATAAACAGCTTCCACCGGGACACGAAGCATGTCACACATCACCATCTCGATGGTCGGATAACCAGCCTTACAAGTGAACTCCAGGCCCACGGAGTTCACACGCTGAACAGGAGGAAGATGGCCCACCATGTCAGAACTGCCACGTCAACGCAGCCAGGCAGGCAGCAAAACTGGTAGGGCAGGGACGCCCACACCACCTGGCGACCAAAACAGCAAACAACTCCAACAGCCACGGAGGGTCGGTAAACGTCCTCACTCCACAGCTGCTAGCAGTCGACCCAGTGGTACTTGTAGCCCCGCCATGCTATCTTGTCAATAGCTGTTTCAAGAGTGATTAAATTTTTAAGCAAACACGTCATTATATTTCCCTCCGTCGATTTTCCTGAACAAATTTCTTGTTTTGCTTTGTTTTTGTTTGTTTTTGTGTTAATCGTTCTGTTTCTTTTTTTTTTCTTAACGACCCGCCCGCCCGCGATTTGCTTCCCAACAGTTTTTAATGTTTCTAGGCCTTTATGTTTGTGCGACTGTTTCAATGTGCGTTCACCGCTGTTTATGTCTTGCATGACATCCTGGCCCATACTCAATGCGACGGGGGCCAAGGTTCTCATCAAGACTGGTGCCACTTGCTTCGCCAGTCCAGTTATGAAACTAAAAATCCCACCCCCTCGCACATGACGCCTAGTACTGTTAAAAATGCGGAAGTCCCCTAAACCGTCCCCTCTTCCGGAAACGGGGGGCGTTAGGAGTATTAATAATTCCTCCACCGACGGCGGAGTAAAATCGACGCGCATTTTGCAACTAGATGCGAGGTAATGAAGATTGTAGGCTTCAACGCTCAATTATATAGCCCCCAAAGCCGGCCTTATATGCAAAACTGCAATCGTGCAGCCTCGCGCATCGAAATAAACAGGATTGCCTTCTTGATCGGTCATTGTAATGCTCACACTGTCGACAATTGAAGTGTTCAGAGGTTTATATAACTTCTTATTGCCACCGAAGCTCCCATTTAAAGAGACAACGTCCAGTATATTGACCAACTGATCACCATAACACGTAGGCATAATTTTGTCGCAATAAATACACAAATTATCTATCATTCCTCTCGGCTGCGGTGGGTAGACACATAAATCAGTTTCCTTGCTGGTCTCATATTTTATACCCCTGATTAAATATATGACATATTCTTCACCTCCCGATCGCACGCCCGAACGATAGCGAAATTCGGCAAACCATATTATATACCTTTTCACCCGGTCTTTAGAACTGCGACATTATGGCGTCGCTGTATACGGCATTAAATTTATTGTGATTATAGCTTGAATCGTATTTTATATACGTCGTCCCGTATTTTGGATACAGCTTTTTATAAGCTTTATCTATAAAGCTCATTTCCTTGCTTGACAATATATTGGCTATTTCATTGTTAATTGCATTATTAATTTCCTTTATGCATCCTGCCAAAATGTTGTTTTTCAGTAAAAACTTCGAATAGGTGTGTTTAAAGCCCGTCATTTCTACATTGGTGCATATTAAACCAACCCTCACATAACTCTCTAGATCGTCTTTCATAATCACGTAATGAGATGTGGGGAGCAATAATTTCTGTAAACGCGCTTGGGATTCAAATTTAATTCCTTATACAAGCGATTTGAAAAAGCGCTGGCAATGTTATCAGGATACAGATCTGCATTGGCAACGTTGGTCGCATATATTATGTGAGTGCCCATTCTGGCAACAGTACCAAGTCACGGGTGGGCAATGAATAAATGCTCAAATCGCCGTAATTTGCTTTTAATATGCCAACCATGAGGGGGCAACCCGACTCCCGCGACCGCCGACCTTGGCCCGCTTAGGGGGGAGGTCAGAGGTCGAGCCAGGCGCGCCCCGTCTCCTGTTAATTCCCTCATCGTTAACCTGTCTGCGAACCGCGGCATTTCTAAATAGATCCATAGGGATTGAAGCCACATTAAAAAAGTAATTTTGCTAGAGGTAGTTTAGTAGGGGCAAATAATGCATTGTAGACTGTCATCCCATATATAATATCATTAATTATATGCAAACACACCACAGGACTCATTATATTGTCATTAACGTCCCATTTGACGAGCCCACTATCGTCGAAATATTTTAAAAGTGCCCCCTGCATATTCGTGATGTATCGCTTTTAATCTCAGATTTATCAGATGCATTACAGTAGGATTAGATCTTTCGGGCAGGGCGTGCTCAGTCGTCTGTTGCGGGGGCGTCGGCGTCAGCATCTCTGGCACTATCGGCAAAGGGGACGGCACTTGCTCGTCCATTATTTTCCGCGGGACTAAATAATACTCTCTCATTTGGTAAATAAACGCGACAACAGATTAATGGCAATGGGAAGGAGAATAGATAGGATATTACCACCCCGTTTGCTAGTTAAATTTTTTTTTTAATTGCCGCGGAAGGTTTTTTGCAAGCTACCACACGAATTAATGAACTATATTTTTTCAGTTTTTTTAAAACATTGCTAGGCACGGGCAATTTATTTCTTAAAAGATTTTTAAATATTTCTGATAGGCAATTTATGTGTGGCTTTTTTAATTTTTCAATTAATTTCTTTCTGCTAGAGTACTTAAGACCGGCTAATAGTCTTATCAGATCCCAGTATTTCTGAACGAAAGGCTCCTTCATAGTTTCAGTACGTCATCGGCATCGACCCATTGGTCGAATGATTGATCGTAACCCTCGTATCTGACTTTATATTGCAACTGACCGTCGACTTCTCTCTTGCTCAAAACCTTTTCAATATTGAAGGCGGCGGGCAAATGGGTGAGGGCTTGTTCATGTCCATAAAACCCCCCGTCAATATTGCCCTCGTTCAAATCTTTCAAATAGTATAAAGGGACCCTCTGGCTAATGTCCACTTGCGCGATTGTGAAGATTTCTCGCGTATTCTGCTGTTTGAAACCTTTTTTAAATTTTGAAATGCGATCAGATAAAGTAATGCGTACTGTTTCGCCGACTTTCAGCTGTGGAATGATGTGCCGCGATGTTTTGAATGGGTTTTTATACATGATGTTAAATAGATTGACAATCTCTCTTGGTTTTGTTAAAGCATGTACCTCTCTGGGGGTCTGCCCCCCAACCCTCGGTGAGGCGAGACATTACATGTTTTTACAACGGCAGGCAGCGCCCCTATATATTTCAATGTGTTGTGCGAAGTCATATACTTGTAAAGCTTAGTTTTCAAAGTACGTATGAATCTTTCGGCTATGGATGCTTTTATTTCCTGAGAAAATACACTATACAGCACAATATTCTTAGAGGCCAACATCCTTTTCACACGCCCGTTGTAAAATTCACCCCCGTGATCTGAATTAATTTTCCGCACCCCGCGCGAGTGAGGTGTCTCTAGTATAGATTTTAGTGCCCTACACACAATGTTCGCGTCTTTATTAGTTAGCGGCACTACTTGAGCAAACCTGAAGTACATGTCCACACAAACAAGCAGATATTTGATGCCATTATTCATCCTTGCCAACTTCCCCATTTCTGCTAGATCAACAGACACATAAACCCGTGGTTTAGGACTCAAAACTCGTCGACGCGCGAATTTTCTAGGTTGTAAATAATGCAGCGTATATGCATCTGAGGATTTTAAGTAATCTTTCACATCGTCCAGTGTTATGTCAGAATTAAGTAATTTAGCTGCTTTATATAATCTCTGCACGCCTCCAAATTCCCCAGTGGAAGTAGGATCATTATAAACTCGATCGAGTATTTGCTGTTTCTCGCTCACCATTGATAAACTATTTCAAACGGTTTCTCGTCGACAATATTCCCGCGCAAAGTTATGCTAGCGGGTGTGCTTGACCCCAGATCTACAAATAAATAACCATAGGGTTTAGCTATGACCTTTTTATATATTTCTAGAAATTTCTTTGAATCCTGTTTTCCAAATTTTTGACGTCCCAAAGTCTCAATTTGAGAAAGATCTCTTGATTTGACTAATAAGAAATTCGAGGCATTTAGGCTTATGTTCCTAGAATATTTTCCAGGGAAAATTATATTTTGCGTGATCAATATGGCAGAGATGTTATGATGACGCCTCCTGGTGAAAATATCAGAATTTTTTTTTGAATTTGCGCTTTCAGTAAAGAGATCGTCGATTATTATCAGCATTGAGGAATTATCCATTTGCTCATCCAAAGGATCAATAATGCTCGAATGAGCAATAATTTTTCTATTAATTTGTGGATTGTTCATCAACTCAGAATATCCCCCACCACATATAATTATTCGAGCGAATGTTTCATGGTACTTGTGCACGAGTTTGTTGCATAAAAATGATTTCCCTGCATTTGAATAGCCTGCTATTATCATCCGGCATGGTTCCCTCAAGATGTTAAGATGGGCCTGAGATATTATCTCATCAGGTCTTTCCATGTTTGGGGCAGAGTCTCTACTGTTTAATATGTGCACTGTTACTTAATAATTGGAATGTTTTTTATATATGGAAAAGAACACGGGGGAAGGGGGGGGTTATAAAAAAAAAACTTGTATTTCTTTTTTTATAGAAACATAAATATGATATATGCAAGCTTAGGCGTGACAAAGAAAACATTAAAAATTACATACTTTTGTTTTTTTGTTTATTGAAACAAAACATAATATGTATATATATATATATATATATATATATATATATATATATATATATATATATATATATATATATATATATATATATATATATATATATATATATATATATATATATATATATCAACAACTAGAGACCCTAGAGCTGCCAGTTTTCTTTTTCAGCACCTTAGTGTGGCAATCCAGAGAGGAAATGCTCACTGCATCCACGGTTCCTGCCCGCCATCTGAGGAGCTGGAGCAGCTGTTCAACTTGTGACAAGCAGCCTTGTACCCTGCATGTAATCAATATTGTAACTTTTTTTGTGTAATGACATTTTCAAATAAAGTTAGATAAATATACACACTTAACAAAAGAATAGGGGTGGTAGGAGAAGAAAATATCAAAGTGTTCAGTGAGGATCCACAAGGGCTTCTTTGAGTACTCTTTATTTTCTTCTCCGGGGCTATGGGTCCCTACACTTGCACCAGAGGTGGTACCCCTTCTAGGTTTAAAAAAAAAAAAAAATATATATATATATATATATATATATATATATATATATATATATATATATATATATATATATATATATATATATATATATATATATATATATATATATATATATATATATATATACATATATAACTGAAAACTCACACCCCAGAAGTGACTCGAACCCATACTCCCAGGAGCAACGCAACTGGTATGTACAAGATGCCTTAATCCACTTGACCATCACGACCGGACAAAATGGGGTGATAGCCGAGGCTATTTGAACCACCCCACCGCCGGCACTCGGATAGTAATCTTGGGCATAGCATTTTACCAAATCACCTCATTCTTTGGGGCACACGTGAGGAACACAAATGCGAACAAGCCTGAATGGTCCCCAGGATAATATGCAACTGAAAACTCAGACCCCAGAAGTGACTCGAACCCATACTCCCAGGAGCAACGCAACTGGTATGTACAAGATGCCTTAATCCACTTGACCATCACGACCGGACAAAATGGGGTGATAGCCGAGGCTATTTGAACCACCCCACCGCCGGCACTCAGATAGTAATCTTGGGCATAGCATTTTACCAAATCACCTCATTCTTTGGGGCACACGTGAGGAACACAAATGCGAACAAGCCTGAATGGTCCCCAGGACAATATGCAACTGAAAACTCACACCCCAGAAGTGACTCGAACCCATACTCCCAGGAGCAACGCAACTGGTATGTACAAGATGCCTTAATCCACTTGACCATCACGACCGGACAAAATGGGGTGATAGCCGAGGCTATTTGAACCACCCCACCGCCGGCACTCGGATAGTAATCTTGGGCATAGCATTTTACCAAATCACCTCATTCTTTGGGGCACACGTGAGGAACACAAATGCGAACAAGCCTGAATGGTCCCCAGGACAATATGCAACTGAAAACTCACACCCCAGAAGTGACTCGAACCCATACTCCCAGGAGCAACGCAACTGGTATGTACAAGATGCCTTAATCCACTTGACCATCACGACCGGACAAAATGGGGTGATAGCCGAGGCTATTTGAACCACCCCACCGCCGGCACTCGGATAGTAATCTTGGGCATAGCATTTTACCAAATCACCTCATTCTTTGGGGCACACGTGAGGAACACAAATGCGAACAAGCCTGAATGGTCCCCAGGACAATATGCAACTGAAAACTCACACCCCAGAAGTGACTCGAACCCATACTCCCAGGAGCAACGCAACTGGTATGTACAAGATGCCTTAATCCACTTGACCATCACGACCGGACAAAATGGGGTGATAGCCGAGGCTATTTGAACCACCCCACCGCCGGCACTCGGATAGTAATCTTGGGCATAGCATTTTACCAAATCACCTCATTCTTTGGGGCACACGTGAGGAAAACAAATGCGAACAAGCCTGAATGGTCCCCAGGACAATATGCAACTGAAAACTCACACCCCAGAAGTGACTCGAACCCATACTCCCAGGAGCAACGCAACTGGTATGTACAAGATGCCTTAATCCACTTGACCATCACGACCGGACAAAATGGGGTGATAGCCGAGGCTATTTGAACCACCCCACCGCCGGCACTCGGATAGTAATCTTGGGCATAGCATTTTACCAAATCACCTCATTCTTTGGGGCACACGTGAGGAACACAAATGCGAACAAGCCTGAATGGTCCCCAGGACAATATGCAACTGAAAACTCACACCCCAGAAGTGACTCGAACCCATACTCCCAGGAGCAACGCAACTGGTATGTACAAGATGCCTTAATCCACTTGACCATCATGACCGGACAAAATGGGGTGATAGCCGAGGCTATTTGAACCACCCCACCGCCGGCACTCGGATAGTAATCTTGGGCATAGCATTTTACCAAATCACCTCATTCTTTGGGGCACACGTGAGGAACACAAATGCGAACAAGCCTGAATGGTCCCCAGGACAATATGCAACTGAAAACTCACACCCCAGAAGTGACTCGAACCCATACTCCCAGGAGCAACGCAACTGGTATGTACAAGATGCCTTAATCAACTTGACCATCACGACCGGACAAAATGGGTCTGGGGTGTGAGTTTTCAGTTGCATATTGTCCTGGGGACCATTCAGGCTTGTTCGCATTTGTGTTCCTCACGTGTGCCCCAAAGAATGAAGTGATTTGGTAAAATGCTATGCCCAAGATTACTATCCGAGTGCTGGCGGTGGGGTGGTTCAAATAGCCTCGGCTATCACCCCATTTTGTCCGGTCGTGATGGTCAAGTGGATTAAGGCATCTTGTACATACCAGTTGCGTTGCTCCTGGGAGTATGGGTTCGAGTCACTTCTGGGGTGTGAGTTTTCAGTTGCATATTGTCCTGGGGACCATTCAGGCTTGTTCGCATTTGTGTTCCTCACGTGTGCCCCAAAGAATGAGGTGATTTGGTAAAATGCTATGCCCAAGATTACTATCCGAGTGCCGGCGGTGGGGTGGTTCAAATAGCCTCTGCTATCACCCCATTTTGTCCGGTCGTGATGGTCAAGTGGATTAAGGCATCTTGTACATACCAGTTGCGTTGCTCCTGGGAGTATGGGTTCGAGTCACTTCTGGGGTGTGAGTTTTCAGTTGCATATTGTCCTGGGGACCATTCAGGCTTGTTCGCATTTGTGTTCCTCACGTGTGCCCCAAAGAATGAGGTGATTTGGTAAAATGCTATGCCCAAGATTACTATCCGAGTGCCGGCGGTGGGGTGGTTCAAATAGCCTCGGCTATCACCCCATTTTGTCCGGTCGTGATGGTCAAGTGGATTAGGGCATCTTGTACATACCAGTTGCGTTGCTCCTGGGAGTATGGGTTCGAGTCACTTCTGGGGTGTGAGTTTTCAGTTGCATATTGTCCTGGGGACCATTCAGGCTTGTTCGCATTTGTGTTCCTCACGTGTGCCCCAAAGAATGAGGTGATTTGGTGGAATGCTATGCCCAAGATTACTATCCGAGTGCCGGCGGTTGGGTGGTTCAAATAGCCTCGGCTATCACCCCATTTTGTCCGGTCGTGATGGTCAAGTGGATTAAGGCATCTTGTACATACCAGTTGCGTTGCTCCTGGGAGTATGGGTTCGAGTCACTTCTGGGGTGTGAGTTTTCAGTTGCATATTGTCCTGGGGACCATTCAGGCTTGTTCGCATTTGTGTTCCTCACGTGTGCCCCAAAGAATGAGGTGATTTGGTAAAATGCTATGCCCAAGATTACTATCCGAGTGCCGGCGGTGGGGTGGTTCAAATAGCCTCGGCTATCACCCCATTTTGTCCGGTCGTGATGGTCAAGTGGATTAAGGCATCTTGTACATACCAGTTGCGTTGCTCCTGGGAGTATGGGTTCGAGTCACTTCTGGGGTGTGAGTTTTCAGTTGCATATTGTCCTGGGGACCATTCAGGCTTGTTCGCATTTGTGTTCCTCACGTGTGCCCCAAAGAATGAGGTGATTTGGTAAAATGCTATGCCCAAGATTACATTCATGTGTGCCGGCGGTGGGGTGGTTCAAATAGCCTCGGCTATCACCCCATTTTGTCCGGTCGTGATGGTCAAGTGGATTAAGGCATCTTGTACATACCAGTTGCGTTGCTCCTGGGAGTATGGGTTCGAGTCACTTCTGGGGTGTGAGTTTTCAGTTGCATATTGTCCTGGGGACCATTCAGGCTTGTTCGCATTTGTGTTCCTCACGTGTGCCCCAAAGAATGAGGTGATTTGGTAAAATGCTATGCCCAAGATTACTATCCGAGTGCCGGCGGTGGGGTGGTTCAAATAGCCTCGGCTATCACCCCATTTTGTCCGGTCGTGATGGTCAAGTGGATTAGGGCATCTTGTACATACCAGTTGCGTTGCTCCTGGGAGTATGGGTTCGAGTCACTTCTGGGGTGTGAGTTTTCAGTTGCATATTGTCCTGGGGACCATTCAGGCTTGTTCGCATTTGTGTTCCTCACGTGTGCCCCAAAGAATGAGGTGATTTGGTAGAATGCTATGCCCAAGATTACTATCCGAGTGCCGGCGGTGGGGTGGTTCAAATAGCCTCGGCTATCACCCCATTTTGTCCGGTCGTGATGGTCAAGTGGATTAAGGCATCTTGTACATACCAGTTGCGTTGCTCCTGGGAGTATGGGTTCGAGTCACTTCTGGGGTGTGAGTTTTCAGTTGCATATTGTCCTGGGGACCATTCAGGCTTGTTCGCATTTGTGTTCCTCACGTGTGCCCCAAAGAATGAGGTGATTTGGTAAAATGCTATGCCCAAGATTACTATCCGAGTGCCGGCGGTGGGGTGGTTCAAATAGCCTCGGCTATCACCCCATTTTGTCCGGTCGTGATGGTCAAGTGGATTAAGGCATCTTGTACATACCAGTTGCGTTGCTCCTGGGAGTATGGGTTCGAGTCACTTCTGGGGTGTGAGTTTTCAGTTGCATATTGTCCTGGGGACCATTCAGGCTTGTTCGCATTTGTGTTCCTCACGTGTGCCCCAAAGAATGAGGTGATTTGTTAAAATGCTATGCCCAAGATTACTATCCGAGTGCCGGCGGTGGGGTGGTTCAAATAGCCTCGGCTATCACCCCATTTTGTCCGGTCGTGATGGTCAAGTGGATTAGGGCATCTTGTACATACCAGTTGCGTTGCTCCTGGGAGTATGGGTTCGAGTCACTTCTGGGGTGTGAGTTTTCAGTTGCATATTGTCCTGGGGACCATTCAGGCTTGTTCGCATTTGTGTTCCTCACGTGTGCCCCAAAGAATGAGGTGATTTGGTAGAATGCTATGCCCAAGATTACTATCCGAGTGCCGGCGGTGGGGTGGTTCAAATAGCCTCGGCTATCACCCCATTTTGTCCGGTCGTGATGGTCAAGTGGATTAAGGCATCTTGTACATACCAGTTGCGTTGCTCCTGGGAGTATGGGTTCGAGTCACTTCTGGGGTGTGAGTTTTCAGTTGCATATTGTCCTGGGGACCATTCAGGCTTGTTCGCATTTGTGTTCCTCACGTGTGCCCCAAAGAATGAGGTGATTTGGTAAAATGCTATGCCCAAGATTACTATCCGAGTGCCGGCGGTGGGGTGGTTCAAATAGCCTCGGCTATCACCCCATTTTGTCCGGTCGTGATGGTCAAGTGGATTAAGGCATCTTGTACATACCAGTTGCGTTGCTCCTGGGAGTATGGGTTCGAGTCACTTCTGGGGTGTGAGTTTTCAGTTGCATATTGTCCTGGGGACCATTCAGGCTTGTTCGCATTTGTGTTCCTCACGTGTGCCCCAAAGAATGAGGTGATTTGGTAAAATGCTATGCCCAAGATTACTATCCGAGTGCCGGCGGTGGGGTGGTTCAAATAGCCTCGGCTATCACCCCATTTTGTCCGGTCGTGATGGTCAAGTGGATTAAGGCATCTTGTACATACCAGTTGCGTTGCTCCTGGGAGTATGGGTTCGAGTCACTTCTGGGGTGTGAGTTTTCAGTTGCATATTGTCCTGGGGACCATTCAGGCTTGTTCGCATTTGTGTTCCTCACGTGTGCCCCAAAGAATGAGGTGATTTGGTAAAATGCTATGCCCAAGATTACTATCCGAGTGCCGGCGGTGGGGTGGTTCAAATAGCCTCGGCTATCACCCCATTTTGTCCGGTCGTGATGGTCAAGTGGATTAAGGCATCTTGTACATACCAGTTGCGTTGCTCCTGGGAGTATGGGTTCGAGTCACTTCTGGGGTGTGAGTTTTCAGTTGCATATTGTCCTGGGGACCATTCAGGCTTGTTCCCATTTGTGTTCCTCACGTGTGCCCCAAAGAATGAGGTGATTTGGTAAAATGCTATGCCCAAGATTACTATCCGAGTGCCGGCGGTGGGGTGGTTCAAATAGCCTCAGCTATCACCCCATTTTGTCCGGTCGTGATGGTCAAGTGGATTAAGGCATCTTGTACATACCAGTTGCGTTGCTCCTGGGAGTATGGGTTCGAGTCACTTCTGGGGTGTGAGTTTTCAGTTGCATATTGTCCTGGGGACCATTCAGGCTTGTTCGCATTTATGTTCCTCACGTGTGCCCCAAAGAATGAGGTGATTTGGTAAAATGCTATGCCCAAGATTACTATCCGAGTGCCGGCGGTGGGGTGGTTCAAATAGCCTCGGCTATCACCCCATTTTGTCCGGTCGTGATGGTCAAGTGAATTAAGGCATCTTGTACAAACCAGTTGCGTTGCTCCTGGGAGTATGGGTTCGTGTAACTTCTGGGGTGTGAGTTTTCAGTTGCATATTGTCCTGGGGACCATTCAGGCTTGTTCGCATTTGTGTTCCTCACGTGTGCCCCAAAGAATGAGGTGATTTGGTAAAATGCTATGCCCAAGATTACTATCCGAGTGCCGGCGGTGGGGTGGTTCAAATAGCCTCGGCTATCACCCCATTTTGTCCGGTCGTGATGGTCAAGTGGATTAAGGCATCTTGTACATACCAGTTGCGTTGCTCCTGGGAGTATGGGTTCGAGTCACTTCTGGGGTGTGAGTTTTCAGTTGCATATTGTCCTGGGGACCATTCAGGCTTGTTCGCATTTGTGTTCCTCACGTGTGCCCCAAAGAATGAGGTGATTTGGTAAAATGCTATGCCCAAGATTACTATCCAAGTGCCGGCGGTGGGGTGGTTCAAATAGCCTCGGCTATCACCCCATTTTGTCCGGTCGTGATGGTCAAGTGGATTAAGGCATCTTGTACATACCAGTTGCGTTGCTCCTGGGAGTATGGGTTCGAGTCACTTCTGGGGTGTGAGTTTTCAGTTGCATATTGTCCTGGGGACCATTCTGGCTTGTTCGCATTTGTGTTCCTCACGTGTGCCCCAAAGAATGAGGTGATTTGGTAAAATTCTATGCCCAAGATTACTATCCGAGTGCCGGCGGTGGGGTGGTTCAAATAGCCTCGGCTATCACCCCATTTTGTCCGGTCGTGATGGTCAAGTGGATTAAGGCATCATGTACATACCAGTTGCGTTGCTCCTGGGAGTATGGGTTCGAGTCACTTCTGGGGTGTGAGTTTTCAGTTGCATATTGTCCTGGGGACCATTCAGGCTTGTTCGCATTTGTGTTCCTCACGTGTTCCCCAAAGAATGAGGTGATTTGGTAAAATGCTATGCCCAAGATTACTATCCGAGTGCCGGCGGTGGGGTGGTTCAAATAGCCTCGGCTATCACCCCATTTTGTCCGGTCGTGAAGGTCAAGTGGATTAAGGCATCTTGTACATACCAGTTGCATTGCTCCTGGGAGTATGGGTTCGAGTCACTTCTGGGGTGTGAGTTTTCAGTTGCATATTGTCCTGGGGACCATTCAGGCTTGTTCGCATTTGTGTTCCTCACGTGTGCCCCAAAGAATGAGGTGATTTGGTAAAATGCTATGCCCAAGATTACTATCCGAGTGCCGGCGGTGGGGTGGTTCAAATAGCCTCGGCTATCACCCCATTTTGTCCGGTCGTGATGGTCAAGTGGATTAAGGCATCTTGTACATACCAGTTGCGTTGCTCCTGGGAGTATGGGTTCGAGTCACTTCTGGGGTGTGAGTTTTCAGTTGCATATTGTCCTGGGGACCATTCAGACTTGTTCGCATTTGTGTTCCTCACGTGTGCCCCAAAGAATGAGGTGATTTGGTAAAATGCTATGCCCAAGATTACTATCCGAGTGCCGGCGGTGGGGTGGTTCAAATAGCCTCGGCTATCACCCCATTTTGTCCGGTCGTGATGGTCAAGTGGATTAAGGCATCATGTACATACCAGTTGCGTTGCTCCTGGGAGTATGGGTTCGAGTCACTTCTGGGGTGTGAGTTTTCAGTTGCATATTGTCCTGGGGACCATTCAGGCTTGTTCGCATTTGTGTTCCTCACGTGTGCCCCAAAGAATGAGGTGATTTGGTAAAATGCTATGCCCAAGATTACTATCCGAGTGCCGGCGGTGGGGTGGTTCAAATAGCCTCAGCTATCACCCCATTTTGTCCGGTCGTGATGGTCAAGTGGATTAAGGCATCTTGTACATACCAGTTGCGTTGCTCCTGGGAGTATGGGTTCGAGTCACTTCTGGGGTGTGAGTTTTCAGTTGCATATTGTCCTGGGGACCATTCAGGCTTGTTCGCATTTATGTTCCTCACGTGTGCCCCAAAGAATGAGGTGATTTGGTAAAATGCTATGCCCAAGATTACTATCCGAGTGCCGGCGGTGGGGTGGTTCAAATTGCCTCGGCTATCACCCCATTTTGTCCAGTCGTGATGGTCAAGTGAATTAAGGCATCTTGTACAAACCAGTTGCGTTGCTCCTGGGAGTATGGGTTCGTGTAACTTCTGGGGTGTGAGTTTTCAGTTGCATATTGTCCTGGGGACCATTCAGGCTTGTTCGCATTTGTGTTCCTCACGTGTGCCCCAAAGAATGAGGTGATTTGGTAAAATGCTATGCCCAAGATTACTATCCGAGTGTCGGCGGTGGGGTGGTTCAATTAGCCTCGGCTATCACCCCATTTTGTCCGGTCGTGATGGTCAAGTGGATTAAGGCATCTTGTACATACCAGTTGCGTTGCTCCTGGGAGTATGGGTTCGAGTCACTTCTGGGGTGTGAGTTTTCAGTTGCATATTGTCCTGGGGACCATTCAGGCTTGTTCGCATTTGAGTTCCTCACGTGTGCCCCAAAGAATGAGGTGATTTGGTAAAATGCTATGCCCAAGATTACTATCCGAGTGCCGGCGGTGGGGTGGTTCAAATAGCCTCGGCTATCACCCCATTTTGTCCGGTCGTGATGGTCAAGTGGATTAAGGCATCTTGTACATACCAGTTGCGTTGCTCCTGGGAGTATGGGTTCGAGTCACTTCTGGGGTGTGAGTTTTCAGTTGCATATTGTCCTGGGGACCATTCAGGCTTGTTCGCATTTGTGTTCCTCACGTGTGCCCCAAAGAATGAGGTGATTTGGTAAAATTCTATGCCCAAGATTACTATCCGAGTGCCGGCGGTGGGGTGGTTCAAATAGCCTCGGCTATCACCCCATTTTGTCCGGTCGTGATGGTCAAGTGGATTAAGGCATCATGTACATACCAGTTGCGTTGCTCCTGGGAGTATGGGTTCGAGTCACTTCTGGGGTGTGAGTTTTCAGTTGCATATTGTCCTGGGGACCATTCAGGCTTGTTCGCATTTGTGTTCCTCACGTGTGCCCCAAAGAATGAGGTGATTTGGTAAAATGCTATGCCCAAGATTACTATCCGAGTGCCGGCGGTGGGGTGGTTCAAATAGCCTCGGCTATCACCCCATTTTGTCTGGTCGTGATGGTCAAGTGGATTAAGGCATCTTGTACATACCAGTTGCGTTGCTCCTGGGAGTATGGGTTCGAGTCACTTCTGGGGTGTGAGTTTTCAGTTGCATATTGTCCTGGGGACCATTCAGGCTTGTTCGCATTTGTGTTCCTCACGTGTGCCCCAAAGAATGAGGTTATTTGGTAAAATGCTATGCCCAAGATTACTATCCGAGTGCCGGCGGTGGGGTGGTTCAAATAGCCTCGGCTATCACCCCATTTTGTCCGGTCGTGATGGTCAAGTGGATTAAGGCATCATGTACATACCAGTTGCGTTGCTCCTGGGAGTATGGGTTCGAGTCACTTCTGGGGTGTGAGTTTTCAGTTGCATATTGTCCTGGGGACTATTCAGGCTTGTTCGCATTTGTGTTCCTCACGTGTTCCCCAAAGAATGAGGTGATTTGGTAAAATTCTATGCCCAAGATTACTATCCGAGTGCCGGCGGTGGGGTGGTTCAAATAGCCTCAGCTATCACCCCATTTTGTCCGGTCGTGATGGTCAAGTGGATTAAGGCATCTTGTACATACCAGTTGCGTTGCTCCTGGGAGTATGGGTTCGAGTCACTTCTGGGGTGTGAGTTTTCAGTTGCATATTGTCCTGGGGACCATTCAGGCTTGTTCGCATTTGTGTTCCTCACGTGTGCCCCAAAGAATGAGGTGATTTGGTGGAATGCTATGCCCAAGATTACTATCCGAGTGCCGGCGGTTGGGTGGTTCAAATAGCCTCGGCTATCACCCCATTTTGTCCGGTCGTGATGGTCAAGTGGATTAAGGCATCTTGTACATACCAGTTGCGTTGCTCCTGGGAGTATGGGTTCGAGTCACTTCTGGGGTGTGAGTTTTCAGTTGCATATTGTCCTGGGGACCATTCAGGCTTGTTCGCATTTGTGTTCCTCACGTGTGCCCCAAAGAATGAAGGTGATTTGGTAAAATGCTATGCCCAAGATTACTATCCGAGTGCCGGCGGTGGGGTGGTTCAAATAGCCTCGGCTATCACCCCATTTTGTCCGGTCGTGATGGTCAAGTGGATTAAGGCATCTTGTACATACCAGTTGCGTTGCTCCTGGGAGTATGGGTTCGAGTCACTTCTGGGGTGTGAGTTTTCAGTTGCATATTGTCCTGGGGACCATTCAGGCTTGTTCGCATTTGTGTTCCTCACGTGTGCCCCAAAGAATGAGGTGATTTGGTAAAATGCTATGCCCAAGATTACTATCCGATGTGCCGGCGGTGGGGTGGTTCAAATAGCCTCGGCTATCACCCCATTTTGTCCGGTCGTGATGGTCAAGTGGATTAAGGCATCTTGTACATACCAGTTGCGTTGCTCCTGGGAGTATGGGTTCGAGTCACTTCTGGGGTGTGAGTTTTCAGTTGCATATTGTCCTGGGGACCATTCAGGCTTGTTCGCATTTGTGTTCCTCACGTGTGCCCCAAAGAATGAGGTGATTTGGTAGAATGCTATGCCCAAGATTACTATCCGAGTGCCGGCGGTGGGGTGGTTCAAATAGCCTCGGCTATCACCCCATTTTGTCCGGTCGTGATGGTCAAGTGGATTAAGGCATCTTGTACATACCAGTTGCGTTGCTCCTGGGAGTATGGGTTCGAGTCACTTCTGGGGTGTGAGTTTTCAGTTGCATATTGTCCTGGGGACCATTCAGGCTTGTTCGCATTTGTGTTCCTCACGTGTGCCCCAAAGAATGAGGTGATTTGGTAAAATGCTATGCCCAAGATTACTATCCGAGTGCCGGCGGTGGGGTGGTTCAAATAGCCTCGGCTATCACCCCATTTTGTCCGGTCGTGATGGTCAAGTGGATTAAGGCATCTTGTACATACCAGTTGCGTTGCTCCTGGGAGTATGGGTTCGAGTCACTTCTGGGGTGTGAGTTTTCAGTTGCATATTGTCCTGGGGACCATTCAGGCTTGTTCGCATTTGTGTTCCTCACGTGTGCCCCAAAGAATGAGGTGATTTGGTAAAATGCTATGCCCAAGATTACTATCCGAGTGCCGGCGGTGGGGTGGTTCAAATAGCCTCGGCTATCACCCCATTTTGTCCGGTCGTGATGGTCAAGTGGATTAAGGCATCTTGTACATACCAGTTGCGTTGCTCCTGGGAGTATGGGTTCGAGTCACTTCTGGGGTGTGAGTTTTCAGTTGCATATTGTCCTGGGGACCATTCAGGCTTGTTCGCATTTATGTTCCTCACGTGTGCCCCAAAGAATGAGGTGATTTGGTAAAATGCTATGCCCAAGATTACTATCCGAGTGCCGGCGGTGGGGTGGTTCAAATAGCCTCGGCTATCACCCCATTTTGTCCGGTCGTGATGGTCAAGTGATTAAGGCATCTTGTACATACCAGTTGCGTTGCTCCTGGGAGTATGGGTTCGAGTCACTTCTGGGGTGTGAGTTTTCAGTTGCATATTGTCCTGGGGACCATTCAGGCTTGTTCGCATTTGTGTTCCTCACGTGTGCCCCAAAGAATGAGGTGATTTGGTAAAATGCTATGCCCAAGATTACTATCCGAGTGCCGGCGGTGGGGTGGTTCAAATAGCCTCGGCTATCACCCCATTTTGTCCGGTCGTGATGGTCAAGTGGATTAAGGCATCTTGTACATACCAGTTGCGTTGCTCCTGGGAGTATGGGTTCGAGTCACTTCTGGGGTGTGAGTTTTCAGTTGCATATTGTCCTGGGGACCATTCAGGCTTGTTCGCATTTGTGTTCCTCACGTGTGCCCCAAAGAATGAGGTGATTTGGTAAAATGCTATGCCCAAGATTACTATCCGAGTGCCGGCGGTGGGGTGGTTCAAATAGCCTCGGCTATCACCCCATTTTGTCCGGTCGTGATGGTCAAGTGGATTAAGGCATCTTGTACATACCAGTTGCGTTGCTCCTGGGAGTATGGGTTCGAGTCACTTCTGGGGTGTGAGTTTTCAGTTGCATATTGTCCTGGGGACCATTCATGGCTTGTTCGCATTTGTGTTCCTCACGTGTGCCCCAAAGAATGAGGTGATTTGGTAAAATGCTATGCCCAAGATTACTATCCGAGTGCCGGCGGTGGGGTGGTTCAAATAGCCTCGGCTATCACCCCATTTTGTCCGGTCGTGATGGTCAAGTGGATTAAGGCATCATTGTACATACCAGTTGCGTTGCTCCTGGGAGTATGGGTTCGAGTCACTTCTGGGGTGTGAGTTTTCAGTTGCATATTGTCCTGGGGACCTATTCAGGCTTGTTCGCATTTGTGTTCCTCACGTGTGCCCCAAAGAATGAGGTGATTTGGTAAAATGCTATGCCCAAGATTACTATCCGAGTGCCGGCGGTGGGGTGGTTCAAATAGCCTCGGCTATCACCCCATTTTGTCCGGTCGTGATGGTCAAGTGGATTAAGGCATCTTGTACATACCAGTTGCGTTGCTCCTGGGAGTATGGGTTCGAGTCACTTCTGGGGTGTGAGTTTTCAGTTGCATATTGTCCTGGGGACCATTCAGGCTTGTTCGCATTTGTGTTCCTCACGTGTGCCCCAAAGAATGAGGTGATTTGGTGAAATGCTATGCCCAAGATTACTATCCGAGTGCCGGCGGTTGGGTGGTTCAAATAGCCTCGGCTATCACCCCATTTTGTCCGGTCGTGATGGTCAAGTGGATTAAGGCATCTTGTACATACCAGTTGCGTTGCTCCTGGGAGTATGGGTTCGAGTCACTTCTGGGGTGTGAGTTTTCAGTTGCATATTGTCCTGGGGACCATTCAGGCTTGTTCGCATTTGTGTTCCTCACGTGTGCCCCAAAGAATGAAGGTGATTTGGTAAAATGCTATGCCCAAGATTACTATCCGAGTGCCGGCGGTGGGGTGGTTCAAATAGCCTCGGCTATCACCCCATTTTGTCCGGTCGTGATGGTCAAGTGGATTAAGGCATCTTGTACATACCAGTTGCGTTGCTCCTGGGAGTATGGGTTCGAGTCACTTCTGGGGTGTGAGTTTTCAGTTGCATATTGTCCTGGGGACCATTCAGGCTTGTTCGCATTTGTGTTCCTCACGTGTGCCCCAAAGAATGAGGTGATTTGGTAAAATGCTATGCCCAAGATTACTATCCGATGTGCCGGCGGTGGGGTGGTTCAAATAGCCTCGGCTATCACCCCATTTTGTCCGGTCGTGATGGTCAAGTGGATTAAGGCATCTTGTACATACCAGTTGCGTTGCTCCTGGGAGTATGGGTTCGAGTCACTTCTGGGGTGTGAGTTTTCAGTTGCATATTGTCCTGGGGACCATTCAGGCTTGTTCGCATTTGTGTTCCTCACGTGTGCCCCAAAGAATGAGGTGATTTGGTAGAATGCTATGCCCAAGATTACTATCCGAGTGCCGGCGGTGGGGTGGTTCAAATAGCCTCGGCTATCACCCCATTTTGTCCGGTCGTGATGGTCAAGTGGATTAAGGCATCTTGTACATACCAGTTGCGTTGCTCCTGGGAGTATGGGTTCGAGTCACTTCTGGGGTGTGAGTTTTCAGTTGCATATTGTCCTGGGGACCATTCAGGCTTGTTCGCATTTGTGTTCCTCACGTGTGCCCCAAAGAATGAGGTGATTTGGTAAAATGCTATGCCCAAGATTACTATCCGAGTGCCGGCGGTGGGGTGGTTCAAATAGCCTCGGCTATCACCCCATTTTGTCCGGTCGTGATGGTCAAGTGGATTAAGGCATCTTGTACATACCAGTTGCGTTGCTCCTGGGAGTATGGGTTCGAGTCACTTCTGGGGTGTGAGTTTTCAGTTGCATATTGTCCTGGGGACCATTCAGGCTTGTTCGCATTTGTGTTCCTCACGTGTGCCCCAAAGAATGAGGTGATTTGGTAAAATACTATGCCCAAGATTACTATCCGAGTGCCGGCGGTGGGGTGGTTCAAATAGCCTCGGCTATCACCCCATTTTGTCCGGTCGTGATGGTCAAGTGGATTAAGGCATCTTGTACATACCAGTTGCGTTGCTCCTGGGAGTATGGGTTCGAGTCACTTCTGGGGTGTGAGTTTTCAGTTGCATATTGTCCTGGGGACCATTCAGGCTTGTTCGCATTTATGTTCCTCACGTGTGCCCCAAAGAATGAGGTGATTTGGTAAAATGCTATGCCCAAGATTACTATCCGAGTGCCGGCGGTGGGGTGGTTCAAATAGCCTCGGCTATCACCCCATTTTGTCCGGTCGTGATGGTCAAGTGAATTAAGGCATCTTGTACATAACCAGTTGCGTTGCTCCTGGGAGTATGGGTTCGATGTAACTTCTGGGGTGTGAGTTTTCAGTTGCATATTGTCCTGGGGACCATTCAGGCTTGTTCGCATTTGTGTTCCTCACGTGTGCCCCAAAGAATGAGGTGATTTGGTGAAAATGCTATGCCCAAGATTACTATCCGAGTGCCGGCGGTGGGGTGGTTCAAATAGCCTCGGCTATCACCCCATTTTGTCCGGTCGTGATGGTCAAGTGGATTAAGGCATCTTGTACATACCAGTTGCGTTGCTCCTGGGAGTATGGGTTCGAGTCACTTCTGGGGTGTGAGTTTTCAGTTGCATATTGTCCTGGGGACCATTCAGGCTTGTTCGCATTTGTGTTCCTCACGTGTGCCCCAAAGAATGAGGTGATTTGGTAAAATGCTATGCCCAAGATTACTATCCGAGTGCCGGCGGTGGGGTGGTTCAAATAGCCTCGGCTATCACCCCATTTTGTCCGGTCGTGATGGTCAAGTGGATTAAGGCATCTTGTACATACCAGTTGCGTTGCTCCTGGGAGTATGGGTTCGAGTCACTTCTGGGGTGTGAGTTTTCAGTTGCATATTGTCCTGGGGACCATTCAGGCTTGTTCGCATTTGTGTTCCTCACGTGTGCCCCAAAGAATGAGGTGATTTGGTAAAATGCTATGCCCAAGATTACTATCCGAGTGCCGGCGGTGGGGTGGTTCAAATAGCCTCGGCTATCACCCCATTTTGTCCGGTCGTGATGGTCAAGTGGAATTAAGGCATCTTGTACATAACCAGTTGCGTTGCTCCTGGGAGTATGGGTTCGATGTCACTTCTGGGGTGTGAGTTTTCAGTTGCATATTGTCCTGGGGACCATTCAGGCTTGTTCGCATTTGTGTTCCTCACGTGTGCCCCAAAGAATGAGGTGATTTGGTAAAATGCTATGCCCAAGATTACTATCCGAGTGCCGGCGGTGGGGTGGTTCAAATAGCCTCGGCTATCACCCCATTTTGTCCGGTCGTGATGGTCAAGTGGATTAAGGCATCTTGTACATACCAGTTGCGTTGCTCCTGGGAGTATGGGTTCGAGTCACTTCTGGGGTGTGAGTTTTCAGTTGCATATTGTCCTGGGGACCATTCAGGCTTGTTCGCATTTGTGTTCCTCACGTGTGCCCCAAAGAATGAGGTGATTTGGTAAAATGCTATGCCCAAGATTACTATCCGAGTGCCGGCGGTGGGGTGGTTCAAATAGCCTCGGCTATCACCCCATTTTGTCCGGTCGTGATGGTCAAGTGGATTAAGGCATCTTGTACATACCAGTTGCGTTGCTCCTGGGAGTATGGGTTCGAGTCACTTCTGGGGTGTGAGTTTTCAGTTGCATATTGTCCTGGGGACCATTCTGGCTTGTTCGCATTTGTGTTCCTCATGTGTGCCCCAAAGAATGAGGTTATTTGGTAAAATGCTATGCCCAAGATTACTATCCGAGTGCCGGCGGTGGGGTGGTTCAAATAGCCTCGGCTATCACCCCATTTTGTCCGGTCGTGATGGTCAAGTGGATTAAGGCATCATGTACATACCAGTTGCGTTGCTCCTGGGAGTATGGGTTCGAGTCACTTCTGGGGTGTGAGTTTTCAGTTGCATATTGTCCTGGGGACCTATTCAGGCTTGTTCGCATTTGTGTTCCTCACGTGTTCCCCAAAGAATGAGGTGATTTGGTAAAATTCTATGCCCAAGATTACTATCCGAGTGCCGGCGGTGGGGTGGTTCAAATAGCCTCAGCTATCACCCCATTTTGTCCGGTCGTGATGGTCAAGTGGATTAAGGCATCTTGTACATACCAGTTGCGTTGCTCCTGGGAGTATGGGTTCGAGTCACTTCTGGGGTGTGAGTTTTCAGTTGCATATTGTCCTGGGGACCATTCAGGCTTGTTCGCATTTGTGTTCCTCACGTGTGCCCCAAAGAATGAGGTGATTTGGTGAAATGCTATGCCCAAGATTACTATCCGAGTGCCGGCGGTTGGGTGGTTCAAATAGCCTCGGCTATCACCCCATTTTGTCCGGTCGTGATGGTCAAGTGGATTAAGGCATCTTGTACATACCAGTTGCGTTGCTCCTGGGAGTATGGGTTCGAGTCACTTCTGGGGTGTGAGTTTTCAGTTGCATATTGTCCTGGGGACCATTCAGGCTTGTTCGCATTTGTGTTCCTCACGTGTGCCCCAAAGAATGAAGTGATTTGGTAAAATGCTATGCCCAAGATTACTATCCGAGTGCCGGCGGTGGGGTGGTTCAAATAGCCTCGGCTATCACCCCATTTTGTCCGGTCGTGATGGTCAAGTGGATTAAGGCATCTTGTACATACCAGTTGCGTTGCTCCTGGGAGTATGGGTTCGAGTCACTTCTGGGGTGTGAGTTTTCAGTTGCATATTGTCCTGGGGACCATTCAGGCTTGTTCGCATTTGTGTTCCTCACGTGTGCCCCAAAGAATGAGGTGATTTGGTAAAATGCTATGCCCAAGATTACTATTCATGTGTGCCGGCGGTGGGGTGGTTCAAATAGCCTCGGCTATCACCCCATTTTGTCCGGTCGTGATGGTCAAGTGGATTAAGGCATCTTGTACATACCAGTTGCGTTGCTCCTGGGAGTATGGGTTCGAGTCACTTCTGGGGTGTGAGTTTTCAGTTGCATATTGTCCTGGGGACCATTCAGGCTGGTTCGCATTTGTGTTCCTCACGTGTGCCCCAAAGAATGAGGTGATTTGGTAGAATGCTATGCCCAAGATTACTATCCGAGTGCCGGCGGTGGGGTGGTTCAAATAGCCTCGGCTATCACCCCATTTTGTCCGGTCGTGATGGTCAAGTGGATTAAGGCATCTTGTACATACCAGTTGCGTTGCTCCTGGGAGTATGGGTTCGAGTCACTTCTGGGGTGTGAGTTTTCAGTTGCATATTGTCCTGGGGACCATTCAGGCTTGTTCGCATTTGTGTTCCTCACGTGTGCCCCAAAGAATGAGGTGATTTGGTAAAATGCTATGCCCAAGATTACTATCCGAGTGCCGGCGGTGGGGTGGTTCAAATAGCCTCGGCTATCACCCCATTTTGTCCGGTCGTGATGGTCAAGTGGATTAAGGCATCTTGTACATACCAGTTGCGTTGCTCCTGGGAGTATGGGTTCGAGTCACTTCTGGGGTGTGAGTTTTCAGTTGCATATTGTCCTGGGGACCATTCAGGCTTGTTCGCATTTGTGTTCCTCACGTGTGCCCCAAAGAATGAGGTGATTTGGTAAAATGCTATGCCCAAGATTACTATCCGAGTGCCGGCGGTGGGGTGGTTCAAATAGCCTCGGCTATCACCCCATTTTGTCCGGTCGTGATGGTCAAGTGGATTAAGGCATCTTGTACATACCAGTTGCGTTGCTCCTGGGAGTATGGGTTCGAGTCACTTCTGGGGTGTGAGTTTTCAGTTGCATATTGTCCTGGGGACCATTCAGGCTTGTTCGCATTTATGTTCCTCACGTGTGCCCCAAAGAATGAGGTGATTTGGTAAAATGCTATGCCCAAGATTACTATCCGAGTGCCGGCGGTGGGGTGGTTCAAATAGCCTCGGCTATCACCCCATTTTGTCCGGTCGTGATGGTCAAGTGAATTAAGGCATCTTGTACAAACCAGTTGCGTTGCTCCTGGGAGTATGGGTTCGTGTAACTTCTGGGGTGTGAGTTTTCAGTTGCATATTGTCCTGGGGACCATTCAGGCTTGTTCGCATTTGTGTTCCTCACGTGTGCCCCAAAGAATGAGGTGATTTGGTAAAATGCTATGCCCAAGATTACTATCCGAGTGCCGTCGGTGGGGTGGTTCAAATAGCCTCGGCTATCACCCCATTTTGTCCGGTCGTGATGGTCAAGTGGATTAAGGCATCTTGTACATACCAGTTGCGTTGCTCCTGGGAGTATGGGTTCGAGTCACTTCTGGGGTGTGAGTTTTCAGTTGCATATTGTCCTGGGGACCATTCAGGCTTGTTCGCATTTGTGTTCCTCACGTGTGCCCCAAAGAATGAGGTGATTTGGTAAAATGCTATGCCCAAGATTACTATCCGAGTGCCGGCGGTGGGGTGGTTCAAATAGCCTCGGCTATCACCCCATTTTGTCCGGTCGTGATGGTCAAGTGGATTAAGGCATCTTGTACATACCAGTTGCGTTGCTCCTGGGAGTATGGGTTCGAGTCACTTCTGGGGTGTGAGTTTTCAGTTGCATATTGTCCTGGGGACCATTCTGGCTTGTTCGCATTTGTGTTCCTCACGTGTGCCCCAAAGAATGAGGTGATTTGGTAAAATTCTATGCCCAAGATTACTATCCGAGTGCCGGCGGTGGGGTGGTTCAAATAGCCTCGGCTATCACCCCATTTTGTCCGGTCGTGATGGTCAAGTGGATTAAGGCATCATGTACATACCAGTTGCGTTGCTCCTGGGAGTATGGGTTCGAGTCACTTCTGGGGTGTGAGTTTTCAGTTGCATATTGTCCTGGGGACCATTCAGGCTTGTTCGCATTTGTGTTCCTCACGTGTTCCCCAAAGAATGAGGTGATTTGGTAAAATGCTATGCCCAAGATTACTATCCGAGTGCCGGCGGTGGGGTGGTTCAAATAGCCTCGGCTATCACCCCATTTTGTCCGGTCGTGAAGGTCAAGTGGATTAAGGCATCTTGTACATACCAGTTGCATTGCTCCTGGGAGTATGGGTTCGAGTCACTTCTGGGGTGTGAGTTTTCAGTTGCATATTGTCCTGGGGACCATTCAGGCTTGTTCGCATTTGTGTTCCTCACGTGTGCCCCAAAGAATGAGGTGATTTGGTAAAATGCTATGCCCAAGATTACTATCCGAGTGCCGGCGGTGGGGTGGTTCAAATAGCCTCGGCTATCACCCCATTTTGTCCGGTCGTGATGGTCAAGTGGATTAAGGCATCATGTACATACCAGTTGCGTTGCTCCTGGGAGTATGGGATCGAGTCACTTCTGGGGTGTGAGTTTTCAGTTGCATATTGTCCTGGGGACTATTCAGGCTTGTTCGCATTTGTGTTCCTCACGTGTTCCCCAAAGAATGAGGTGATTTGGTAAAATTCTATGCCCAAGATTACTATCCGAGTGCCGGCGGTGGGGTGGTTCAAATAGCCTCGGCTATCACCCCATTTTGTCCGGTCGTGATGGTCAAGTGGATTAAGGCATCTTGTACATACCAGTTGCGTTGCTCCTGGGAGTATGGGTTCGAGTCACTTCTGGGGTGTGAGTTTTCAGTTGCATATTGTCCTGGGGACCATTCAGGCTTGTTCGCATTTGTGTTCCTCACGTGTGCCCCAAAGAATGAGGTGATTTGGTAAAATGCTATGCCCAAGATTACTATCCGAGTGCCGGCGGTGGGGTGGTTCAAATAGCCTCGGCTATCACCCCATTTTGTCCGGTCGTGATGGTCAAGTGGATTAAGGCATCTTGTACATACCAGTTGCGTTGCTCCTGGGAGTATGGGTTCGAGTCACTTCTGGGGTGTGAGTTTTCAGTTGCATATTGTCCTGGGGACCATTCAGGCTTGTTCGCATTTGTGTTCCTCACGTGTGCCCCAAAGAATGAGGTGATTTGGTAAAATGCTATGCCCAAGATTACTATCCGAGTGCCGGCGGTGGGGTGGTTCAAATAGCCTCAGCTATCACCCCATTTTGTCCGGTCGTGATGGTCAAGTGGATTAAGGCATCTTGTACATACCAGTTGCGTTGCTCCTGGGAGTATGGGTTCGAGTCACTTCTGGGGTGTGAGTTTTCAGTTGCATATTGTCCTGGGGACCATTCAGGCTTGTTCGCATTTATGTTCCTCACGTGTGCCCCAAAGAATGAGGTGATTTGGTAAAATGCTATGCCCAAGATTACTATCCGAGTGCCGGCGGTGGGGTGGTTCAAATTGCCTCGGCTATCACCCCATTTTGTCCAGTCGTGATGGTCAAGTGAATTAAGGCATCTTGTACAAACCAGTTGCGTTGCTCCTGGGAGTATGGGTTCGTGTAACTTCTGGGGTGTGAGTTTTCAGTTGCATATTGTCCTGGGGACCATTCAGGCTTGTTCGCATTTGTGTTCCTCACGTGTGCCCCAAAGAATGAGGTGATTTGGTAAAATGCTATGCCCAAGATTACTATCCGAGTGCCGGCGGTGGGGTGGTTCAAATAGCCTCGGCTATCACCCCATTTTGTCCGGTCGTGATGGTCAAGTGGATTAAGGCATCTTGTACATACCAGTTGCGTTGCTCCTGGGAGTATGGGTTCGAGTCACTTCTGGGGTGTGAGTTTTCAGTTGCATATTGTCCTGGGGACCATTCAGGCTTGTTCGCATTTGTGTTCCTCACGTGTGCCCCAAAGAATGAGGTGATTTGGTAAAATTCTATGCCCAAGATTACTATCCGAGTGCCGGCGGTGGGGTGGTTCAAATAGCCTCGGCTATCACCCCATTTTGTCCGGTCGTGATGGTCAAGTGGATTAAGGCATCATGTACATACCAGTTGCGTTGCTCCTGGGAGTATGGGTTCGAGTCACTTCTGGGGTGTGAGTTTTTAGTTGCATATTGTCCTGGGGACCATTCAGGCTTGTTCGCATTTGTGTTCCTCACGTGTGCCCCAAAGAATGAGGTGATTTGGTAAAATGCTATGCCCAAGATTACTATCCGAGTGCCGGCGGTGGGGTGGTTCAAATAGCCTCGGCTATCACCCCATTTTGTCCGGTCGTGATGGTCAAGTGGATTAAGGCATCTTGTACATACCAGTTGCGTTGCTCCTGGGAGTATGGGTTCGAGTCACTTCTGGGGTGTGAGTTTTCAGTTGCATATTGTCCTGGGGACCATTCAGGCTTGTTCGCATTTGTGTTCCTCACGTGTGCCCCAAAGAATGAGGTGATTTGGTAAAATGCTATGCCCAAGATTACTATCCGAGTGCCGGCGGTGGGGTGGTTCAAATAGCCTCGGCTATCACCCCATTTTGTCTGGTCGTGATGGTCAAGTGGATTAAGGCATCATGTACATACCAGTTGCGTTGCTCCTGGGAGTATGGGTTCGAGTCACTTCTGGGGTGTGAGTTTTCAGTTGCATATTGTCCTGGGGACTATTCAGGCTTGTTCGCATTTGTGTTCCTCACGTGTTCCCCAAAGAATGAGGTGATTTCGTAAAATTCTATGCCCAAGATTACTATCCGAGTGCCGGCGGTGGGGTGGTTCAAATAGCCTCGGCTATCACCCCATTTTGTCCGGTCGTGATGGTCAAGTGGATTAAGGCATCTTGTACATACCAGTTGCGTTGCTCCTGGGAGTATGGGTTCGAGTCACTTCTGGGGTGTGAGTTTTCAGTTGCATATTGTCCTGGGGACCATTCAGGCTTGTTCGCATTTGTGTTCCTCACGTGTGCCCCAAAGAATGAGGTGATTTGGTAAAATGCTATGCCCAAGATTACTATCCGAGTGCCGGCGGTGGGGTGGTTCAAATAGCCTCGGCTATCACCCCATTTTGTCCGGTCGTGATGGTCAAGTGGATTAAGGCATCTTGTACATACCAGTTGCGTTGCTCCTGGGAGTATGGGTTCGAGTCACTTCTGGGGTGTGAGTTTTCAGTTGCATATTGTCCTGGGGACCATTCAGGCTTGTTCGCATTTGTGTTCCTCACGTGTGCCCCAAAGAATGAGGTGATTTGGTAAAATGCTATGCCCAAGATTACTATCCGAGTGCCGGCGGTGGGGTGGTTCAAATAGCCTCGGCTATCACCCCATTTTGTCCGGTCGTGATGGTCAAGTGGATTAAGGCATCTTGTACATACCAGTTGCGTTGCTCCTGGGAGTATGGGTTCGAGTCACTTCTGGGGTGTGAGTTTTCAGTTGCATATTGTCCTGGGGACCATTCAGGCTTGTTCGCATTTGTGTTCCTCACGTGTGCCCCAAAGAATGAGGTGATTTGGTAAAATTCTATGCCCAAGATTACTATCCGAGTGCCGGCGGTGGGGTGGTTCAAATAGCCTCGGCTATCACCCCATTTTGTCCGGTCGTGATGGTCAAGTGGATTAAGGCATCATGTACATACCAGTTGCGTTGCTCCTGGGAGTATGGGTTCGAGTCACTTCTGGGGTGTGAGTTTTCAGTTGCATATTGTCCTGGGGACCATTCAGGCTTGTTCGCATTTGTGTTCCTCACGTGTGCCCCAAAGAATGAGGTGATTTGGTAAAATGCTATGCCCAAGATTACTATCCGAGTGCCGGCGGTGGGGTGGTTCAAATAGCCTCGGCTATCACCCCATTTTGTCCGGTCGTGATGGTCAAGTGGATTAAGGCATCTTGTACATACCAGTTGCGTTGCTCCTGGGAGTATGGGTTCGAGTCACTTCTGGGGTGTGAGTTTTCAGTTGCATATTGTCCTGGGGACCATTCAGGCTTGTTCGCATTTGTGTTCCTCACGTGTGCCCCAAAGAATGAGGTGATTTGGTAAAATGCTATGCCCAAGATTACTATCCGAGTGCCGGCGGTGGGGTGGTTCAAATAGCCTCGGCTATCACCCCATTTTGTCCGGTCGTGATGGTCAAGTGGATTAAGGCATCTTGTACATACCAGTTGCGTTGCTCCTGGGAGTATGGGTTCGAGTCACTTCTGGGGTGTGAGTTTTCAGTTGCATATTGTCCTGGGGACCATTCAGGCTTGTTCGCATTTGTGTTCCTCACGTGTGCCCCAAAGAATGAGGTGATTTGGTAAAATGCTATGCCCAAGATTACTATCCGAGTGCCGGCGGTGGGGTGGTTCAAATAGCCTCAGCTATCACCCCATTTTGTCCGGTCGTGATGGTCAAGTGGATTAAGGCATCTTGTACATACCAGTTGCGTTGCTCCTGGGAGTATGGGTTCGAGTCACTTCTGGGGTGTGAGTTTTCAGTTGCATATTGTCCTGGGGACCATTCAGGCTTGTTCGCATTTATGTTCCTCACGTGTGCCCCAAAGAATGAGGTGATTTGGTAAAATGCTATGCCCAAGATTACTATCCGAGTGCCGGCGGTGGGGTGGTTCAAATTGCCTCGGCTATCACCCCATTTTGTCCAGTCGTGATGGTCAAGTGAATTAAGGCATCTTGTACAAACCAGTTGCGTTGCTCCTGGGAGTATGGGTTCGTGTAACTTCTGGGGTGTGAGTTTTCAGTTGCATATTGTCCTGGGGACCATTCAGGCTTGTTCGCATTTGTGTTCCTCACGTGTGCCCCAAAGAATGAGGTGATTTGGTAAAATGCTATGCCCAAGATTACTATCCGAGTGTCGGCGGTGGGGTGGTTCAAATAGCCTCGGCTATCACCCCATTTTGTCCGGTCGTGATGGTCAAGTGGATTAAGGCATCTTGTACATACCAGTTGCGTTGCTCCTGGGAGTATGGGTTCGAGTCACTTCTGGGGTGTGAGTTTTCAGTTGCATATTGTCCTGGGGACCATTCAGGCTTGTTCGCATTTGTGTTCCTCACGTGTGCCCCAAAGAATGAGGTGATTTGGTAAAATGCTATGCCCAAGATTACTATCCGAGTGCCGGCGGTGGGGTGGTTCAAATAGCCTCGGCTATCACCCCATTTTGTCCGGTCGTGATGGTCAAGTGGATTAAGGCATCTTGTACATACCAGTTGCGTTGCTCCTGGGAGTATGGGTTCGAGTCACTTCTGGGGTGTGAGTTTTCAGTTGCATATTGTCCTGGGGACCATTCAGGCTTGTTCGCATTTGTGTTCCTCACGTGTGCCCCAAAGAATGAGGTGATTTGGTAAAATTCTATGCCCAAGATTACTATCCGAGTGCCGGCGGTGGGGTGGTTCAAATAGCCTCGGCTATCACCCCATTTTGTCCGGTCGTGATGGTCAAGTGGATTAAGGCATCATGTACATACCAGTTGCGTTGCTCCTGGGAGTATGGGTTCGAGTCACTTCTGGGGTGTGAGTTTTCAGTTGCATATTGTCCTGGGGACCATTCAGGCTTGTTCGCATTTGTGTTCCTCACGTGTGCCCCAAAGAATGAGGTGATTTGGTAAAATGCTATGCCCAAGATTACTATCCGAGTGCCGGCGGTGGGGTGGTTCAAATAGCCTCGGCTATCACCCCATTTTGTCCGGTCGTGATGGTCAAGTGGATTAAGGCATCTTGTACATACCAGTTGCGTTGCTCCTGGGAGTATGGGTTCGAGTCACTTCTGGGGTGTGAGTTTTCAGTTGCATATTGTCCTGGGGACCATTCAGGCTTGTTCGCATTTGTGTTCCTCACGTGTGCCCCAAAGAATGAGGTGATTTGGTAAAATGCTATGCCCAAGATTACTATCCGAGTGCCGGCGGTGGGGTGGTTCAAATAGCCTCGGCTATCACCCCATTTTGTCTGGTCGTGATGGTCAAGTGGATTAAGGCATCATGTACATACCAGTTGCGTTGCTCCTGGGAGTATGGGTTCGAGTCACTTCTGGGGTGTGAGTTTTCAGTTGCATATTGTCCTGGGGACTATTCAGGCTTGTTCGCATTTGTGTTCCTCACGTGTTCCCCAAAGAATGAGGTGATTTGGTAAAATTCTATGCCCAAGATTACTATCCGAGTGCCGGCGGTGGGGTGGTTCAAATAGCCTCGGCTATCACCCCATTTTGTCCGGTCGTGATGGTCAAGTGGATTAAGGCATCTTGTACATACCAGTTGCGTTGCTCCTGGGAGTATGGGTTCGAGTCACTTCTGGGGTGTGAGTTTTCAGTTGCATATTGTCCTGGGGACCATTCAGGCTTGTTCGCATTTGTGTTCCTCACGTGTGCCCCAAAGAATGAGGTGATTTGGTAAAATGCTATGCCCAAGATTACTATCCGAGTGCCGGCGGTGGGGTGGTTCAAATAGCCTCGGCTATCACCCCATTTTGTCCGGTCGTGATGGTCAAGTGGATTAAGGCATCTTGTACATACCAGTTGCGTTGCTCCTGGGAGTATGGGTTCGAGTCACTTCTGGGGTGTGAGTTTTCAGTTGCATATTGTCCTGGGGACCATTCAGGCTTGTTCGCATTTGTGTTCCTCACGTGTGCCCCAAAGAATGAGGTGATTTGGTAAAATGCTATGCCCAAGATTACTATCCGAGTGCCGGCGGTGGGGTGGTTCAAATAGCCTCGGCTATCACCCCATTTTGTCCGGTCGTGATGGTCAAGTGGATTAAGGCATCTTGTACATACCAGTTGCGTTGCTCCTGGGAGTATGGGTTCGAGTCACTTCTGGGGTGTGAGTTTTCAGTTGCATATTGTCCTGGGGACCATTCAGGCTTGTTCGCATTTGTGTTCCTCACGTGTGCCCCAAAGAATGAGGTGATTTGGTAAAATTCTATGCCCAAGATTACTATCCGAGTGCCGGCGGTGGAGTGGTTCAAATAGCCTCGGCTATCACCCCATTTTGTCCGGTCGTGATGGTCAAGTGGATTAAGGCATCATGTACATACCAGTTGCGTTGCTCCTGGGAGTATGGGTTCGAGTCACTTCTGGGGTGTGAGTTTTCAGTTGCATATTGTCCTGGGGACCATTCAGGCTTGTTCGCATTTGTGTTCCTCACGTGTGCCCCAAAGAATGAGGTGATTTGGTAAAATGCTATGCCCAAGATTACTATCCGAGTGCCGGCGGTGGGGTGGTTCAAATAGCCTCGGCTATCACCCCATTTTGTCCGGTCGTGATGGTCAAGTGGATTAAGGCATCTTGTACATACCAGTTGCGTTGCTCCTGGGAGTATGGGTTCGAGTCACTTCTGGGGTGTGAGTTTTCAGTTGCATATTGTCCTGGGGACCATTCAGGCTTGTTCGCATTTGTGTTCCTCACGTGTGCCCCAAAGAATGAGGTGATTTGGTAAAATGCTATGCCCAAGATTACTATCCGAGTGCCGGCGGTGGGGTGGTTCAAATAGCCTCGGCTATCACCCCATTTTGTCCGGTCGTGATGGTCAAGTGGATTAAGGCATCATGTACATACCAGTTGCGTTGCTCCTGGGAGTATGGGTTCGAGTCACTTCTGGGGTGTGAGTTTTCAGTTGCATATTGTCCTGGGGACTATTCAGGCTTGTTCGCATTTGTGTTCCTCACGTGTTCCCCAAAGAATGAGGTGATTTGGTAAAATTCTATGCCCAAGATTACTATCCGAGTGCCGGCGGTGGGGTGGTTCAAATAGCCTCGGCTATCACCCCATTTTGTCCGGTCGTGATGGTCAAGTGGATTAAGGCATCTTGTACATACCAGTTGCGTTGCTCCTGGGAGTATGGGTTCGAGTCACTTCTGGGGTGTGAGTTTTCAGTTGCATATTGTCCTGGGGACCATTCAGGCTTGTTCGCATTTGTGTTCCTCACGTGTGCCCCAAAGAATGAGGTGATTTGGTAAAATGCTATGCCCAAGATTACTATCCGAGTGCCGGCGGTGGGGTGGTTCAAATAGCCTCGGCTATCACCCCATTTTGTCCGGTCGTGATGGTCAAGTGGATTAAGGCATCTTGTACATACCAGTTGCGTTGCTCCTGGGAGTATGGGTTCGAGTCACTTCTGGGGTGTGAGTTTTCAGTTGCATATTGTCCTGGGGACCATTCAGGCTTGTTCGCATTTGTGTTCCTCACGTGTGCCCCAAAGAATGAGGTGATTTGGTAAAATGCTATGCCCAAGATTACTATCCGAGTGCCGGCGGTGGGGTGGTTCAAATAGCCTCAGCTATCACCCCATTTTGTCCGGTCGTGATGGTCAAGTGGATTAAGGCATCTTGTACATACCAGTTGCGTTGCTCCTGGGAGTATGGGTTCGAGTCACTTCTGGGGTGTGAGTTTTCAGTTGCATATTGTCCTGGGGACCATTCAGGCTTGTTCGCATTTATGTTCCTCACGTGTGCCCCAAAGAATGAGGTGATTTGGTAAAATGCTATGCCCAAGATTACTATCCGAGTGCCGGCGGTGGGGTGGTTCAAATTGCCTCGGCTATCACCCCATTTTGTCCAGTCGTGATGGTCAAGTGAATTAAGGCATCTTGTACAAACCAGTTGCGTTGCTCCTGGGAGTATGGGTTCGTGTAACTTCTGGGGTGTGAGTTTTCAGTTGCATATTGTCCTGGGGACCATTCAGGCTTGTTCGCATTTGTGTTCCTCACGTGTGCCCCAAAGAATGAGGTGATTTGGTAAAATGCTATGCCCAAGATTACTATCCGAGTGTCGGCGGTGGGGTGGTTCAAATAGCCTCGGCTATCACCCCATTTTGTCCGGTCGTGATGGTCAAGTGGATTAAGGCATCTTGTACATACCAGTTGCGTTGCTCCTGGGAGTATGGGTTCGAGTCACTTCTGGGGTGTGAGTTTTCAGTTGCATATTGTCCTGGGGACCATTCAGGCTTGTTCGCATTTGTGTTCCTCACGTGTGCCCCAAAGAATGAGGTGATTTGGTAAAATGCTATGCCCAAGATTACTATCCGAGTGCCGGCGGTGGGGTGGTTCAAATAGCCTCGGCTATCACCCCATTTTGTCCGGTCGTGATGGTCAAGTGGATTAAGGCATCTTGTACATACCAGTTGCGTTGCTCCTGGGAGTATGGGTTCGAGTCACTTCTGGGGTGTGAGTTTTCAGTTGCATATTGTCCTGGGGACCATTCAGGCTTGTTCGCATTTGTGTTCCTCACGTGTGCCCCAAAGAATGAGGTGATTTGGTAAAATTCTATGCCCAAGATTACTATCCGAGTGCCGGCGGTGGGGTGGTTCAAATAGCCTCGGCTATCACCCCATTTTGTCCGGTCGTGATGGTCAAGTGGATTAAGGCATCATGTACATACCAGTTGCGTTGCTCCTGGGAGTATGGGTTCGAGTCACTTCTGGGGTGTGAGTTTTCAGTTGCATATTGTCCTGGGGACCATTCAGGCTTGTTCGCATTTGTGTTCCTCACGTGTGCCCCAAAGAATGAGGTGATTTGGTAAAATGCTATGCCCAAGATTACTATCCGAGTGCCGGCGGTGGGGTGGTTCAAATAGCCTCGGCTATCACCCCATTTTGTCCGGTCGTGATGGTCAAGTGGATTAAGGCATCTTGTACATACCAGTTGCGTTGCTCCTGGGAGTATGGGTTCGAGTCACTTCTGGGGTGTGAGTTTTC
Organism: Procambarus clarkii; assembly: GCF_040958095.1. Classification (NCBI taxonomy): domain Eukaryota; kingdom Metazoa; phylum Arthropoda; class Malacostraca; order Decapoda; family Cambaridae; genus Procambarus; species Procambarus clarkii. The sequence goes on from NC_091208.1 coordinate 9,222,072, forward strand.
AGTTGCATATTGTCCTGGGGACCATTCAGGCTTGTTCGCATTTGTGTTCCTCACGTGTGCCCCAAAGAATGAGGTGATTTGGTAAAATGCTATGCCCAAGATTACTATCCGAGTGCCGGCGGTGGGGTGGTTCAAATAGCCTCGGCTATCACCCCATTTTGTCTGGTCGTGATGGTCAAGTGGATTAAGGCATCATGTACATACCAGTTGCGTTGCTCCTGGGAGTATGGGTTCGAGTCACTTCTGGGGTGTGAGTTTTCAGTTGCATATTGTCCTGGGGACTATTCAGGCTTGTTCGCATTTGTGTTCCTCACGTGTTCCCCAAAGAATGAGGTGATTTGGTAAAATTCTATGCCCAAGATTACTATCCGAGTGCCGGCGGTGGGGTGGTTCAAATAGCCTCGGCTATCACCCCATTTTGTCCGGTCGTGATGGTCAAGTGGATTAAGGCATCTTGTACATACCAGTTGCGTTGCTCCTGGGAGTATGGGTTCGAGTCACTTCTGGGGTGTGAGTTTTCAGTTGCATATTGTCCTGGGGACCATTCAGGCTTGTTCGCATTTGTGTTCCTCACGTGTGCCCCAAAGAATGAGGTGATTTGGTAAAATGCTATGCCCAAGATTACTATCCGAGTGCCGGCGGTGGGGTGGTTCAAATAGCCTCGGCTATCACCCCATTTTGTCCGGTCGTGATGGTCAAGTGGATTAAGGCATCTTGTACATACCAGTTGCGTTGCTCCTGGGAGTATGGGTTCGAGTCACTTCTGGGGTGTGAGTTTTCAGTTGCATATTGTCCTGGGGACCATTCAGGCTTGTTCGCATTTGTGTTCCTCACGTGTGCCCCAAAGAATGAGGTGATTTGGTAAAATGCTATGCCCAAGATTACTATCCGAGTGCCGGCGGTGGGGTGGTTCAAATAGCCTCGGCTATCACCCCATTTTGTCCGGTCGTGATGGTCAAGTGGATTAAGGCATCTTGTACATACCAGTTGCGTTGCTCCTGGGAGTATGGGTTCGAGTCACTTCTGGGGTGTGAGTTTTCAGTTGCATATTGTCCTGGGGACCATTCAGGCTTGTTCGCATTTGTGTTCCTCACGTGTGCCCCAAAGAATGAGGTGATTTGGTAAAATTCTATGCCCAAGATTACTATCCGAGTGCCGGCGGTGGGGTGGTTCAAATAGCCTCGGCTATCACCCCATTTTGTCCGGTCGTGATGGTCAAGTGGATTAAGGCATCATGTACATACCAGTTGCGTTGCTCCTGGGAGTATGGGTTCGAGTCACTTCTGGGGTGTGAGTTTTCAGTTGCATATTGTCCTGGGGACCATTCAGGCTTGTTCGCATTTGTGTTCCTCACGTGTGCCCCAAAGAATGAGGTGATTTGGTAAAATGCTATGCCCAAGATTACTATCCGAGTGCCGGCGGTGGGGTGGTTCAAATAGCCTCGGCTATCACCCCATTTTGTCCGGTCGTGATGGTCAAGTGGATTAAGGCATCTTGTACATACCAGTTGCGTTGCTCCTGGGAGTATGGGTTCGAGTCACTTCTGGGGTGTGAGTTTTCAGTTGCATATTGTCCTGGGGACCATTCAGGCTTGTTCGCATTTGTGTTCCTCTCGTGTGCCCCAAAGAATGAGGTGATTTGGTAAAATGCTATGCCCAAGATTACTATCCGAGTGCCGGCGGTGGGGTGGTTCAAATAGCCTCGGCTATCACCCCATTTTGTCCGGTCGTGATGGTCAAGTGGATTAAGGCATCTTGTACATACCAGTTGCGTTGCTCCTGGGAGTATGGGTTCGAGTCACTTCTGGGGTGTGAGTTTTCAGTTGCATATTGTCCTGGGGACCATTCAGGCTTGTTCGCATTTGTGTTCCTCACGTGTGCCCCAAAGAATGAGGTGATTTGGTAAAATGCTATGCCCAAGATTACTATCCGAGTGCCGGCGGTGGGGTGGTTCAAATAGCCTCAGCTATCACCCCATTTTGTCCGGTCGTGATGGTCAAGTGGATTAAGGCATCTTGTACATACCAGTTGCGTTGCTCCTGGGAGTATGGGTTCGAGTCACTTCTGGGGTGTGAGTTTTCAGTTGCATATTGTCCTGGGGACCATTCAGGCTTGTTCGCATTTGTGTTCCTCACGTGTGCCCCAAAGAATGAGGTGATTTGGTAAAATGCTATGCCCAAGATTACTATCCGAGTGCCGGCGGTGGGGTGGTTCAAATAGCCTCGGCTATCACCCCATTTTGTCCGGTCGTGATGGTCAAGTGGATTAAGGCATCTTGTACATACCAGTTGCGTTGCTCCTGGGAGTATGGGTTCGAGTCACTTCTGGGGTGTGAGTTTTCAGTTGCATATTGTCCTGGGGACCATTCAGGCTTGTTCGCATTTGTGTTCCTCACGTGTGCCCCAAAGAATGAGGTGATTTGGTAAAATTCTATGCCCAAGATTACTATCCGAGTGCCGGCGGTGGGGTGGTTCAAATAGCCTAGGCTATCACCCCATTTTGTCCGGTCGTGATGGTCAAGTGGATTAAGGCATCATGTACATACCAGTTGCGTTGCTCCTGGGAGTATGGGTTCGAGTCACTTCTGGGGTGTGAGTTTTCAGTTGCATATTGTCCTGGGGACCATTCAGGCTTGTTCGCATTTGTGTTCCTCACGTGTGCCCCAAAGAATGAGGTGATTTGGTAAAATGCTATGCCCAAGATTACTATCCGAGTGCCGGCGGTGGGGTGGTTCAAATAGCCTCGGCTATCACCCCATTTTGTCCGGTCGTGATGGTCAAGTGGATTAAGGCATCTTGTACATACCAGTTGCGTTGCTCCTGGGAGTATGGGTTCGAGTCACTTCTGGGGTGTGAGTTTTCAGTTGCATATTGTCCTGGGGACCATTCAGGCTTGTTCGCATTTGTGTTCCTCTCGTGTGCCCCAAAGAATGAGGTGATTTGGTAAAATGCTATGCCCAAGATTACTATCCGAGTGCCGGCGGTGGGGTGGTTCAAATAGCCTCGGCTATCACCCCATTTTGTCCGGTCGTGATGGTCAAGTGGATTAAGGCATCTTGTACATACCAGTTGCGTTGCTCCTGGGAGTATGGGTTCGAGTCACTTCTGGGGTGTGAGTTTTCAGTTGCATATTGTCCTGGGGACCATTCAGGCTTGTTCGCATTTGTGTTCCTCACGTGTGCCCCAAAGAATGAGGTGATTTGGTAAAATGCTATGCCCAAGATTACTATCCGAGTGCCGGCGGTGGGGTGGTTCAAATAGCCTCAGCTATCACCCCATTTTGTCCGGTCGTGATGGTCAAGTGGATTAAGGCATCTTGTACATACCAGTTGCGTTGCTCCTGGGAGTATGGGTTCGAGTCACTTCTGGGGTGTGAGTTTTCAGTTGCATATTGTCCTGGGGACCATTCAGGCTTGTTCGCATTTATGTTCCTCACGTGTGCCCCAAAGAATGAGGTGATTTGGTAAAATGCTATGCCCAAGATTACTATCCGAGTGCCGGCGGTGGGGTGGTTCAAATTGCCTCGGCTATCACCCCATTTTGTCCAGTCGTGATGGTCAAGTGAATTAAGGCATCTTGTACAAACCAGTTGCGTTGCTCCTGGGAGTATGGGTTCGTGTAACTTCTGGGGTGTGAGTTTTCAGTTGCATATTGTCCTGGGGACCATTCAGGCTTGTTCGCATTTGTGTTCCTCACGTGTGCCCCAAAGAATGAGGTGATTTGGTAAAATGCTATGCCCAAGATTACTATCCGAGTGTCGGCGGTGGGGTGGTTCAAATAGCCTCGGCTATCACCCCATTTTGTCCGGTCGTGATGGTCAAGTGGATTAAGGCATCTTGTACATACCAGTTGCGTTGCTCCTGGGAGTATGGGTTCGAGTCACTTCTGGGGTGTGAGTTTTCAGTTGCATATTGTCCTGGGGACCATTCAGGCTTGTTCGCATTTGTGTTCCTCACGTGTGCCCCAAAGAATGAGGTGATTTGGTAAAATGCTATGCCCAAGATTACTATCCGAGTGCCGGCGGTGGGGTGGTTCAAATAGCCTCGGCTATCACCCCATTTTGTCCGGTCGTGATGGTCAAGTGGATTAAGGCATCTTGTACATACCAGTTGCGTTGCTCCTGGGAGTATGGGTTCGAGTCACTTCTGGGGTGTGAGTTTTCAGTTGCATATTGTCCTGGGGACCATTCAGGCTTGTTCGCATTTGTGTTCCTCACGTGTGCCCCAAAGAATGAGGTGATTTGGTAAAATTCTATGCCCAAGATTACTATCCGAGTGCCGGCGGTGGGGTGGTTCAAATAGCCTCGGCTATCACCCCATTTTGTCCGGTCGTGATGGTCAAGTGGATTAAGGCATCATGTACATACCAGTTGCGTTGCTCCTGGGAGTATGGGTTCGAGTCACTTCTGGGGTGTGAGTTTTCAGTTGCATATTGTCCTGGGGACCATTCAGGCTTGTTCGCATTTGTGTTCCTCACGTGTGCCCCAAAGAATGAGGTGATTTGGTAAAATGCTATGCCCAAGATTACTATCCGAGTGCCGGCGGTGGGGTGGTTCAAATAGCCTCGGCTATCACCCCATTTTGTCCGGTCGTGATGGTCAAGTGGATTAAGGCATCTTGTACATACCAGTTGCGTTGCTCCTGGGAGTATGGGTTCGAGTCACTTCTGGGGTGTGAGTTTTCAGTTGCATATTGTCCTGGGGACCATTCAGGCTTGTTCGCATTTGTGTTCCTCACGTGTGCCCCAAAGAATGAGGTGATTTGGTAAAATGCTATGCCCAAGATTACTATCCGAGTGCCGGCGGTGGGGTGGTTCAAATAGCCTCGGCTATCACCCCATTTTGTCTGGTCGTGATGGTCAAGTGGATTAAGGCATCATGTACATACCAGTTGCGTTGCTCCTGGGAGTATGGGTTCGAGTCACTTCTGGGGTGTGAGTTTTCAGTTGCATATTGTCCTGGGGACTATTCAGGCTTGTTCGCATTTGTGTTCCTCACGTGTTCCCCAAAGAATGAGGTGATTTGGTAAAATTCTATGCCCAAGATTACTATCCGAGTGCCGGCGGTGGGGTGGTTCAAATAGCCTCGGCTATCACCCCATTTTGTCCGGTCGTGATGGTCAAGTGGATTAAGGCATCTTGTACATACCAGTTGCGTTGCTCCTGGGAGTATGGGTTCGAGTCACTTCTGGGGTGTGAGTTTTCAGTTGCATATTGTCCTGGGGACCATTCAGGCTTGTTCGCATTTGTGTTCCTCACGTGTGCCCCAAAGAATGAGGTGATTTGGTAAAATGCTATGCCCAAGATTACTATCCGAGTGCCGGCGGTGGGGTGGTTCAAATAGCCTCGGCTATCACCCCATTTTGTCCGGTCGTGATGGTCAAGTGGATTAAGGCATCTTGTACATACCAGTTGCGTTGCTCCTGGGAGTATGGGTTCGAGTCACTTCTGGGGTGTGAGTTTTCAGTTGCATATTGTCCTGGGGACCATTCAGGCTTGTTCGCATTTGTGTTCCTCACGTGTGCCCCAAAGAATGAGGTGATTTGGTAAAATGCTATGCCCAAGATTACTATCCGAGTGCCGGCGGTGGGGTGGTTCAAATAGCCTCGGCTATCACCCCATTTTGTCCGGTCGTGATGGTCAAGTGGATTAAGGCATCTTGTACATACCAGTTGCGTTGCTCCTGGGAGTATGGGTTCGAGTCACTTCTGGGGTGTGAGTTTTCAGTTGCATATTGTCCTGGGGACCATTCAGGCTTGTTCGCATTTGTGTTCCTCACGTGTGCCCCAAAGAATGAGGTGATTTGGTAAAATTCTATGCCCAAGATTACTATCCGAGTGCCGGCGGTGGGGTGGTTCAAATAGCCTCGGCTATCACCCCATTTTGTCCGGTCGTGATGGTCAAGTGGATTAAGGCATCATGTACATACCAGTTGCGTTGCTCCTGGGAGTATGGGTTCGAGTCACTTCTGGGGTGTGAGTTTTCAGTTGCATATTGTCCTGGGGACCATTCAGGCTTGTTCGCATTTGTGTTCCTCACGTGTGCCCCAAAGAATGAGGTGATTTGGTAAAATGCTATGCCCAAGATTACTATCCGAGTGCCGGCGGTGGGGTGGTTCAAATAGCCTCGGCTATCACCCCATTTTGTCCGGTCGTGATGGTCAAGTGGATTAAGGCATCTTGTACATACCAGTTGCGTTGCTCCTGGGAGTATGGGTTCGAGTCACTTCTGGGGTGTGAGTTTTCAGTTGCATATTGTCCTGGGGACCATTCAGGCTTGTTCGCATTTGTGTTCCTCACGTGTGCCCCAAAGAATGAGGTGATTTGGTAAAATGCTATGCCCAAGATTACTATCCGAGTGCCGGCGGTGGGGTGGTTCAAATAGCCTCGGCTATCACCCCATTTTGTCCGGTCGTGATGGTCAAGTGGATTAAGGCATCATGTACATACCAGTTGCGTTGCTCCTGGGAGTATGGGTTCGAGTCACTTCTGGGGTGTGAGTTTTCAGTTGCATATTGTCCTGGGGACTATTCAGGCTTGTTCGCATTTGTGTTCCTCACGTGTTCCCCAAAGAATGAGGTGATTTGGTAAAATTCTATGCCCAAGATTACTATCCGAGTGCCGGCGGTGGGGTGGTTCAAATAGCCTCGGCTATCACCCCATTTTGTCCGGTCGTGATGGTCAAGTGGATTAAGGCATCTTGTACATACCAGTTGCGTTGCTCCTGGGAGTATGGGTTCGAGTCACTTCTGGGGTGTGAGTTTTCAGTTGCATATTGTCCTGGGGACCATTCAGGCTTGTTCGCATATATATATATATATATATATATATATATATATATATATATATATATATATATATATATATATATATATATATATATATATATATATATGTCGTACCTAGTAGCCAGAACACACTTCTCAGTCTACTATGCAAGGCCCGATTTGCCTAATAAGCCAAGTTTTTATGAATTAATATATTTTCTCTATTTTTTTTCTTATGAAATGATAAAGCTACCCATTTCATTAAGTTTGAGGTCAATTTTTTGTTATTGGAGTTAAAATTAACGTAGATATCGGACCGAACCTAACCAACCCTACCTAGCCTAATCTAACCTATCTTTATAGGTTAGGTTGGGTTAGGTAGCCGAAAAAGCTAGGTTAGGTTAGGTTAGGTAGGTTAGGTAGTCGATTAATAATTAATTCATGAAAACTTGGCTTATTAGGCAAATCGGGCCTTGCATAGTACGCTGAGAAGTTCGTTCTGGCTACTAGGTACGACATATATATATATATATATATATATATATATATATATATATATATATATATATATATATATATATATATATATATATATATATATAAATATATATATATATATATATATATATATATATATATATATATATATATATATATATATATATATATGTCGTACCTAGTAGCCAGAACGCACTTCTCAGCCTACTATGCAAGGCCCAATTTGCCTAATAAGCCAAGTTTTCATGAATTAATATTTTTTCTCTATTTTTTTTCTTATGAAATGATAAAGCTACCCATTTCATTAAGTTTGAGGTCAATTTTTTGTTATTGGAGTTAAAATTAACGTAGATATCGGACCGAACCTAACCAACCCTACCTAGCCTAACCTAACCTATCTTTATAGGTTAGGTTGGGTTAGGTAGCCGAAAAAGCTAGGTTAGGTTAGGTTAGGTAGGTTAGGTAGTCGATTAATAATTAATTCATGAAAACTTGGCTTATTAGGCAAATCGGGCCTTGCATAGTAGGCAGAGAAGTGCGTTCTGGCTACTAGGTACGACATATATATATATATATATATATATGTCGTACCTAGTAGCCAGAACGCACTTCTCAGCCTACTATGCAAGGCCCGATTTGCCTAATAAGCCAAGTTTTCCTGAATTAATATATTTTCTCAAATTTTTTTTCTTATGAAATGATAAAGCTACCCATTTCATTATGTATGAGGTAAATTTTTTTTAATGGAGTTAAAATTAACGTAGATATATGACCGAACCTAACCAACCCAACCTAACCTATCTTTATAGGTAAGGTTAGGTTAGGTAGCCAAAAAAAGCTAGGTTAGGTTAGGTTAGGTAGGTTAGGTAGACGAAAAAACATTAATTCATGAAAACTTGGCTTATTAGGCAAATCGGGCCTTGCATATTAGGCTGAGAAGTGAGTTCTGGCTACTAGGTACGACATATATATATATATATATATATATATATATATATATATATATATATATATATATATATATATATATATATATATATATATATATATATATAAATATATATATATATATATTTAGCGGCAGCTAAAAGCCTTCGTGAGAACAAGGAGATAGTTGTCAGGAGAGGTGACAAGTCGCCAATATATGTCATTCTTAAAAAAGACGAATATCTGGCGAAAATGAACCTCATACTCTCTGACCAAACTAAGTTCCAAAGGGTAACGAAGGACACTACAGCCGAATTGAAAGCAAAGGTCAACAAACTGATCGAAACTGTGAACGCCAAGAAATCCGGACTCCACCTGCCAAAGATCATTGGGGAATATAAACCTGGATATGCGTATGGAAATGTCAAGACACACAAGCCTGGAAACCCACTTCGGCCAATCATTAGCCAGATACCCACACCCACGTACAGACTGGCGAAGCGACTCAACGGCCTGCTGACTCCTTATGTTCCTTGCGCCTTCAGCCTGAAGTTTCCAAAGGAAACTTGACTTACTGCGGGGCACACGGGCCACAGGGATAAGAGCCTCGTTGGACGTAGAATCGCTGTTCACCAACGTACCTGTGGACGAGACAATCGGGATGATAGCCGACAGAGTGTATCGTGATCCAGCCTGTACTCCTCTTGACATACCCGAAAATATTCTAAGGAAACTACTCCAATCTTGTACTAAAGAGGCACCCTTCTTGAGCCCGGATGGGCACATGTATAAGCAAGTAGATGGGGTCGCCATGGGTTCTCTCCTAGGTGTCCTGTTTGCAAACTTCTACATGGGTACCATCGAGCAAAAAGACTTAGTCGACATGAACTTGAAACCGGCCATATACTGCAGGTATGTTGACAGCATTTTTACACAGGTACCTGATGTCAGACATCTGCAGGAGCTGAAGGAGGCATTTGAGCAGAGTTCCGTGCTGCGTTTCACTTACGAGATGGAAAAGGATGGGAAGCTGCCCTTTCTAGATGTAACAGTCATGGAAAAGAGCAGAGGTTTCCACACTGCAGTCTACACTAAGGAAACGAACATAGGAATGTGCCTAAATGCCAACAGCGACTGCCCAGACAGGTACAAAAGGAGTGTTGTTAACGCATATGTCGACCGTGCTCTAAGCCACAGCTCAGAATGGAAGCAAGTCGACGAAGAACTCTGTAGGGTAAGGCAGGTCCTAGTCAACAACGGCTTCTCCAATGGTTTCGTCGAAGACATCATAAGAAGGAAAGTGAAACGCCATGCAACCTCTGAAGAGACAACTAACACAACACCTATACCCCCTATTAGGCTATTTTGCAGGAACTTCTTTTCCACAGCTCATAAAACAGAGGAAAGGGTCCTGAAAGATATTGTTAATAGAAACGTTATCCCTACAGACAAAAATCAGAGGATACAACTGACGATTTACTATAAAACCAGAAAAACGGCCAGCCTACTCATGAGAAACTCTCCAGACACAAAGCAGAACGCTTTAAAAGAGACCAACGTCGTCTATGCCTTCAAATGCCCACTTGGGGACTGTAAGCTCCAAAAAAAACAGTATATAGGCAAGACAACAACATCTCTTTCTAGGCGTTTAACGATGCATAAACAACAGGGCTCCATTAAGGAACATATAATCTCTTCCCACAACCAAACCATCGCCAGAGAAATCCTAGTAAACAACACAGAAATCATCGATAGATACAGCGATAGCAGGCGGCTTGACGTTTGCGAGGCACTACACATTAAGAAGTCAACACCAGAAGTCAACAGCCAATTAATGCACAACTATATTCTACCCACCTCAAGACTCCGCTCCAATATAGGAGCATCAAGAAATATGGACCAATAGGCTTTCTACAATCACTTCCATTTCAATACCCATTATTTCGTGTTCTGTCTTGTGTTGATGAAATTAATACCCTATTAATGCCACCTCTTGTTCTGTCTTGTGTTGATGAAATTAATACCCTATTAATGCCACCTCACCCCATCCACCTCACTCAAATGTAGATATAAACAAAATCAGGAGATGTGTAAGTTTTCCAGTTGTGTATTTGTAAACTAAAGTCTTTGAAAATGTAATAAGTTTTACAAAACGCGCTCGTGTCGCGTCAGACTAGAAATAAAAATGAATTTTGGAGAATTGATTTTTGAATTACCTCCAACAGTGAAAAGAAATGTACGAAAGATTGAGAAAATTCGTGTTAGAATTATTAATCTTACTTTTTCGGTCATATTTAATAATATATGTCTACAGGAAAGACTGCTACCAAAATATATATATATATATATATATATATATATATATCCACGGGGTATCGTGGAGACCGGACGCACCGTGGAGCTCCGGGCTACCTTCATACTTTATCACAAAACAGTGAGGTCAAGCAGGTGGGGCGTTGGTCAGGACATATGTGAACATCATTAGAAGACATCTTCAGCGTTTGAAGTCCCTCCATCGTCCCAGTTACCGGTATTTTACAATTTTCTCCTGTTTGCCAAGCTTGAACACACCAGCAACAGTGCCAGTGAGGGAGGCCTACCACCTTAACGGCCGGGGCGGGATGGGGAAGGGCGGGGGCGGAGGGAGGCGCGTGAGGGAAAGTGAACCTTAGAGTAAGGCGTCACTAAGAACACCCGCTCACCGGTCAGGCGGAGGAGGCTGGTAGTGGCCGTATTTCAAACTGCCCTCACCACCACACCACCCCACCACCTCCCTCGTGGGCTCAGTGAATGATAGTGAACAATTTCTGTCTGTTTGGTGTATACTTTGCGGCCCCGACATACAAAGTGAATACCATGTATATATAGTGCCATAGTGAAATATACATCTCAAAGTGCCAACTCCGATAGTCAGTGCCATACACACCACAAAGTGTCAACCCCAGTTTATAGTGTCATACATACAACAAAGTGCCAACCCCATATTCTCAGTGTCATACATACCCTGGTGTACATATATATGAATGTATATTGTGTGTCATGTGTATAGCCCACTCGATACCACGCCTCCCCCCCCCCCCCGCACCTCACTACCTGAGCTGACCCTCGCCCCACCGGCCTCCACACCCAGCCGCGGCCTCCACACCAGTAGTAGGATTTATGACGTAGACCGGCTGTATTGGTTTTTTCCGGGGCCGGTCTACGCACCCCCGGTTTCACGAACTTTTATCCGGGGCCGGTCTACGCACCCTGGGTTTCACAAACTTTTTTTCCGAGGCCGGTCTACGCACCCAGGGTTTCACAAACTTTTTTTCCGAGGCCGGTCTATGCACCCTGGGTTTCACAAACTTTTTTTTCCGAGGCCGGTCTACGCACCCTGGGTTTCACAAACTTTTTTTCCGAGGCCGGTCTACGCACCCCTTGTTTCACGAACTTTTTTCCGGGGCCGGTCTACGCACCCTGGGTTTCATGAACTTTTTTCGAGGCCGGTCTACGCACCCCCGGTTTCACGAACTTTTTTCGACGGCCGGTCTACGTACCCCCCGGTTTCACAAACTTTTTTCGACGGCCGGTCTACGCACCCCTTGTTTCACGAACTTTTTTCGACGGCCGGTACTTGTCTCATGTGTTTTTCGTTACAAATGGTGATGGCCAGTACATGTCTCGTGTGTTTTTTGTTACCTCATCGGGTAGCCAGTCTTCAATTTGCCTAGGGGTAGGATTAAAAGGCCGGTCCCTGGCATACCCAAATTTCGTTACCCCAGTGAACCTTGCACAGACATAACCAATGGTCAATAACGTCACCAGCTAGCCACTGAGCGTTCCTGCACAGGCACGATCAAGGGGATTAAAAAGCCGGTCTATGAGTCGTGTGTTTTGTGATACAACAGTTACCCTGAAACCTAATGTAAAATACCATCAACCCTAGACTATTTTAAATTTCCTATTTACTTCCAACCATCGGCCATTGCATGAAACAAAAGGGGAGCAGCACTGCAAGAAGTTATTTGTGTATTTTTCGAGTTCTTCCCCCTGTTACCTGTATTTACCCAGGTATTTTCCTAAATCTAAAACTTATTCCAATTTATGTCCATTGTTTCATGTTCTGTCTAGTGTTGATAATTTTAATAGTCTATTAATATTCCCCCTTTATCATGTCCATTCAGTCACACCTCTATTTCTTTGCCTTTCTAGAGAATGTAATTTGAGCTTTGACAATCTTCCTTGAAGGATCGTTTATTGAGCATAGGGCAAAATAAAAATGAAAACTGCTATCAGTCATATATATGAAAAAACAGAGCCCTGGGCATTGGCAATTTCAATGCAAGTTCAGTAGTAATCCAATATTGACCCTAACCGCATACACGTCTCACATTCGCTCAAAACATACCTCGCACACCTTACTGTAGCATATAACAAATCAAAAATACTCATTCAGTAAAAGCAAGCCTCTCATGTTTTGAAATAAGGCCTTCGTTTCTGACGTCATCATCCCTAATGTGGCGCGAGGCGTCAACGGGCTAAATTCGGATCCCAGGAGGTTCACACATAAGTGTGAACTCTTAATCAGGCTTAATAACTCAACTGTACTCTGTGTTTCACCAGAGTCGATATTCAGCTTCATTGGCTCGTATTTTCGCTCATTGCTTATACACGAAAAGCGACCTCAGGTATAGGGATAAGGTATTGATGGCCATTAGCATATAGGTGTCAAGGTATTACAGCACCTGACTGGTCAACTATGTGTGACGTCACCAGATAACCAATGCGCCCTTTGGCGTCCTACTGGCTTGTGAATTTGATGTTATTATTATTAAAAAATGGCTAGACTATCCATCCCCTACCTAACCTAATCAGAGGTTTAAGAATATGCATTTAATTATCCACAACTATAATCATTATTCGGTGGTAAGTTCAAAAGTATAGCAACAGCCCAAATGTCATACTTCAATTTAAGCAGAATCGTACATCTGGCAGCATAGCAGGTGAGCTGAACATAAGAATAAAGGTAACTGCAGAGGTCCTATTGGCCCATACAAGGCAGCTCCTATATATTTCCACCCAATCTCATTCATGTCCACCCTATGCTTAAAACAACCAAGGGATCCCACTTAAAGTATTAGTTTACAATAATAGTTATAATAAATAGCTCTTATTCTAGTTTTATACACAACAGCAATTATGAAACCCTATAGCTAGATATTCTACTATAATCCACAAGTAGTTACCACACATCTGGCAGTACAGCGGATTAGTGCCTGTGTTCATAGGCTGGTCAACTGTCCTCACATCCATCAAATAGATATCCAAATGTCGCGCCTCAATTCATCCATCTAGCAACTCAGCTGGATGTTAGCCACTATATTCATAGGCTAATCATTTCTACACCTCAAAAAATCCTAGTCTTGCTACGCAAATCAGGTAACTTGTTTCTAAACCAACAGTCGCAAATACAAGCATACATACCTACTCATACTCCACAACCTATACATTCTTAGAGAATAGCCTAGTTTTTTGCCACCATTTCCCCATTAATAAGATGCAATTTATGCCATGCAAACAGAAAATACAGCATCTACACACCAAATATGCCATTTATGCACAAAATATATTATTTACACTCAAAATATGCCATCACACAAAAATATGTCATTTATAGACAAAAAATATAACATTTACATGCAAAAATATGTCAGTTGGACATGAAAATGTAGTATTTACACAATATTGCATGGACACTCAGAGTATGACATTTACACAAAGTACGGTATTTTGCACAAATATATCAAAATGCTTATGCATTTAGACAATCAAAAATGCGCTTTCACTAAAATTACACAATTTCACAAACATAATTTTCACAAAATACCCACACATTGTCTCATAAACCAAAATACACTTACACCATGGAGATCTATTTTATCAGATTACAGAGCTTACACAAAATACACAATTTTCACACACAAATACAGTTGCACCAGTTCCACTTCAACAAATTAAAAACACAACTTGCATAAATGCACTATTATCACAAAAATTATTATAAAACATGGACAATTATTACACAGTTTGTGTAATTATTTTACATCTTTGCACAATTATTACAAGAAAACTTGCTATATAATTACTCAACTTGCACAATGACAATCAATACACAAAGGTATAAATAAACAATTCGTCCATATGCAATTACACAACATGCGCAATTAATACACAACTTATACAAATATTACACATCTTTCATAATTATTACACAACTTGTACAAATGCATATCTAGCACAAATACGTACAATACATAACTACCCCAAATATGAAAATACACAACTAGCATAAATACACGATTTACACAAATACAATTGCAACATTTACACAACTTGCTCAAAAAAATAATCAATACACAACTTACCAAAATATGAACAATACATAACTAGCACATATTCATTAAATACACAACTAAGCAATTTCCGCAAATACACATACAAAAACATATACAATTAATACATACAACTTGCACAAAACAATACACAATTTATAGAAATATAATCAATACATAATTGCAATAATCATACAACTTATGCAAAATACATAATCTGCACAATTAATACACAAGTATATTAATTGTACTATATATATACAAACACAACCAACTAGGTCAAACAATACACAATTTGCATGATATTTTTCTGGGTATATTTAGGACATTAATTATAATATGCTGAGTTTAACCAACTCCCCAAAAGTCAGAATTTCACATATAAAAACGGTGCATATGACTTCCGATGAGCTCAATATATAACACATTTTTTTCCATTAACATATTAACATTATTAGTGCTAAACTATTCATCTAACATATGTCCACTGTTTTTATGTCTTATTAATACCTTCCTTGTTACATTCTCTCCAATCAGACCACCATATTTATGTATTTATTCAAACCATCTAACAGACTTATTTGTTCTAGCCTTAGATATGTTAGGGCAGGTGGGGTTAGGTGAAGTCAGTATTTTCTATGATAATTTTAGACAAATTTGCTATATCTTATCAAAATGCATCCTGTTAAAACTTAAATTCATCTAAATCTAACAAAAATATACCTATACTATGCAAATTTGACTAAATTCAACCTAGCTAAACTAACTAAATATGAGCATCCCATATCCTCACATACAAGCCTATGTCGCCTCTGTCCATACATTATATGAGTCTGCCATATAGCACGAACCCCCAAATAGGAAAATTTACACTATTTCATAAACATACTAGTTCATTACCCTAAGATATTATATATGTCCTTCCCTACACGACCTCACCTAACCTGACCTGGCATAATCAAACCTAGATTTAGTTCAAGTTGGTGAAATTTAAGCTATGCCACTTTAATTCGACATAATTTATGGCAATTTCCACCAAATATACCCAATTGTTGCGTAGCATAGCACTGCCAAAGCCCATTTTCTCCTATTCCATACTACCCTACACAACCTCACCTAACCTGACCTAGCACATCCAAACCTGGATTTGGTTAAAGTTGGCGAAATTTATGCTATGCCACCTAAATTCGACCTAATTTAAGGCAATTTCCACCAAATATACCCAAATGTTGTGTATCATAGCATCGCCAAAGCCCATTTTTACCTGCATTTTCTCCTATTCCATCCTACCCTACACAACCTCACCTAACCTATCCTAGCATATCCAAACCTAGATTTGGTTAAAGTCTGCGAAATTTAAGCTATCCCACCTAAATTCGACCTAATTTAAGGCAATTCCCACCAAATATCCCCCAAATGTTGTGTATCACAGCACTGCCTAAGCCCATTTTTACCTACATTTTCTCCTATTCCATCCTACCCTATGCAACCTTACCTAACCTATCCTAGCATATCCAAACCTAGATTTAGTTAAAGTCAGCGAAATTTAAGTTATCCCATATAAATTTGACCTAATTTAAGACAATTTCCACCAAATATACCCAAAAATGTTTTTGGAACATAGCACGGCCAAAGCTCATTTTAGCTGAGTTTTCACCTATTCCAACCTGCCCTAGACAACCCTACCCAGCCTCTCCTGGCATATCCAAAGTCAGATTTGCTTATAGTTGGCCAAATTTATGCCTTTCCCACCTAAATTTAACCTAATTTAAGCCAATTTCCACCGAATATACCCAAATATTTTGTATCTTAGCATAGCCAAAGTTCATTTCACCCAAGTTTTCACCTATTCCATCTTACCTTACACAGCCTTAGCTAACCTGACCTAGCATATCCCAAGCTAGATTTGATTATAGTTCGTGAAATTTATGCTTACTCACCTAAATTCAACCTAATTTAAGACAATTTCTACCCAATATACTCAAAATGTTTTGTTACATAGCTCAGCCAAAGACCATTTTAGCCGAGTTTTCACATATTCCAACCTACCCTACATAGCCTTAACTATCCCTGACCTAGCAGATTTGATTAAAGTTGGGGAAATTTAAGCTTTCGCCATCAAATTGGAGACAATTTCCACCAAATATGCCTAAATGTTGTGTATCATAGCACAGCCAAAACCTATTTTATCCACATTTTCACCCATTCCAACTAAACCTGGACCCAACCTCTGATGCGACATATACTCAGAGAAGTGATGTTTTTTGGATATGAACCTAAATGCCCGTGCCTAACCTGCAAGAGTCTTGGAGTTTTGTTGAATATTTTATCTATTTTTCTTCGAAAACTGAAGTTTTGGATATGAACCTATCCGCACTGTGCCTAACCTGCTAGGTTCTTTGTTGAACATCGTAACCATATTCATAGAAAAGTGATGTTTTGGATATGGACCTAACAGCCCCTCTGCTTTAAAACTTAGAACTGTGTTCAATATTGTAGATATAGTGTTGGGTATGTGTTTTGTTTTTACACATCAACCCAACTGTCCTGGACCTAACCTTCCTATATCTAACTTCAAATTTATTGTATTTATAGGAGGAACGTGTTGTTTGTGCATCAACCCAACCATCCTGGACCTAACCTCCCTTTATCTAACTTCAAATTCATCATAAATATGGGAGGACCGTGTTGTTTGTGTATAAACCCAGCTGTCCTGGGCCTAACCTCCCTTTATCTAACTTCAAATTTATTGTATTTATGGGAAGAAGGTGTTGTTTATGCATCAACCGAACCGCCCTGGACCTAACCTCTGATACACGAATCTTGGTTCAATATTGCATCATACTCGTAGCATATTTTTTTTCACGTAATTCAATCATCCTCAACCTAACTTCTATTACCTGAGGGGAGGGAGGTTAATGGAATATGTGATAATAATGGGAATTTTCTCTACATCAGTTCAACTTAACCATTCTTAACCTAACCTTAGTTAGAAAGGGATATAACTCACCAAAACTATTTAATTACCATTTACCCAATTTTCCTTATCCTAACCCATAACCAGAGGGTTTAGACCCCCTTTACCTAGAAATTGTAGTATAGTATAGGGTTAAATTAGGGAATGTTAGGTTTATATGTGAAAATATATTCCTATCTTAAATATATAGAATAATTTCGAGGTAAAGGGGGGTCTAAACCCTCTGGTTATGGGTTAGGATAAGGAAAATTGGGTAAATGGTAATTAAATAGTTTTGGTGAGTTATATCCCTTTCTAACTAAGGTTAGGTTAAGGATGGTTAAGTTGAACTGATGTAGAGAAAATTCCCATTATTATCATATTTTCCATTAACCTCCCTCCCCCCAGGTAATAGAAGTTAGGTTGAGGATGATTGAATTACGTGAAAAAAAATATGCTACGAGTATGATGCAATATTGAACCAAGATTCGTGTATCAGAGGTTAGGTCCAGGGCGGTTCGGTTGATGCATAAACAACACCTTCTTCTCATAAATACAATAAATTTGAAGTTAGATAAAGGGAGGTTAGGCCCAGGACAGCTGGGTTTATACACAAACAACACGGTCCTCCCATATTTATGATGAATTTGAAGTTAGATAAAGGGAGGTTAGGTCCAGGATGGTTGGGTTGATGCACAAACAACACGTTCCTCCTATAAATACAATAAATTTGAAGTTAGATAAAGGAAGGTTAGGTCCAGGACAGTTGGGTTGATGTGTAAAAACAAAACACATACCCAACACTATATCTACAATATTGAACAGAGTTCCAAGTTTTAAAGGAGAGGGGCTGTTAGGTCCATATCCAAAACATCACTTTTCTATGAATATGGTTACGATGTTCAACAAAGAACCTAGCAGGTTAGGCACAGTGCGGATAGGTTCATATCCAAAACTTCAGTTTTCGAAGAAAAATAGATAAAATATTCAACAAAGCTCCTAGACTCTTGCAGGTTAGGCACGGGCATTTAGGTTCATATCCAAAAATCATCACTTCTCTGAGTATATGTCGCATCAGAGGTTGGGTCCAGGTTTAGTTGGAATGGGTGAAAATGTGGATAAAATAGGTTTTGGCTGTGCTATGATACACAACATTTAGGCATATTTGGTGGAAATTGTCTCCAATTTGATGGCGAAAGCTTAAATTTCCCCAACTTTAATCAAATCTGCTAGGTCAGGGATAGGTAAGGCTATGTAGGGTAGGTTGGAATATGTGAAAACTCGGCTGAAATGGTCTTTGGCTGAGCTATGTAACAAAACATTTTGGGTATATTGGGTAGAAATTGTCTTAAATTAGGTTGAATTTAGGTGAGTAAGCATAAATTTCACGAACTCTAATCAAATCTAGCTTGGGATATGCTAGGTCAGGTTAGGTAAGGCTATGTAAGGTAAGATGGAATAGGTGAAAACTTGGGTGTAATGAACTTTGGCTATGCTAAGATACAAAATATTTGGGTATATTCGATAGAAATTGGCTTAAATTAGGTTAAATTTAGGTGGGAAAGGCATAAATTTTGCCAACTATAAGCAAATCTGACTTTGGATATGCCAGGAGAGGCTGGGTAGGGTTGTCTAGGGCAGGTTGGAATAGGTGAAAACTCAGCTAAAATGAGCTTTGGCCGTGCTATGTTCCAAAAACATTTTTGGGTATATTTGGTTTAAATTGTCTTAAATTAGGTCAAATTTATATGGGATAACTTAAATTTCGCCGACTTTAACCAAATCTAGGTTTGGATATGCTAGGATAGGTTAGGTAAGGTTGCATAGGGTAGGATGGAATAGGAGAAAATGTAGGTAAAAATGGGCTTAGGCAGTGCTGTGATACACAACATTTGGGGGATATTTGGTGGGAATTGCCTTAAATTAGGTCGAATTTAGGTGGGATAGCTTAAATTTCGCAGACTTTAACCAAATCTAGGTTTGGATATGCTAGGATAGGTTAGGTAAGGTTGCGTAGGGTAAAAATGGGCTTTGGTAGTGCTGTGATACACAACATTTGGGGATATTTGGTGGGAATTGCCTTAAATTAGGTCGAATTTATGTGGGATAGCTTAAATTTTGCAGACTTTAACCAAATCTAGGTTTGGATATGCTAGGATAGGTTAGGTGAGGTTGTGTAGGGTAGGATGGAATAGGAGAAAATGCAGGTAAAAATGGGCTTTGGCGATGCTATGATACACAACATTTGGGTATATTTGTTGGAAATTGCCTTAAATTAGGTCGAATTTAGGTGGCATAGCATAAATTTCGCCAACTTTAACCAAATCCAGGTTTGGATGTGCTAGGTCAGGTTAGGTGAGGTTGTGTAGGGTAGTATGGAATAGGAGAAAATGGGCTTTGGCAGTGCTATGCTACGCAACAATTGGGTATATTTGGTGGAAATTGCCATAAATTATGTCGAATTAAAGTGGCATAGCTTAAATTTCACCAACTTGAACTAAATCTAGGTTTGATTATGCCAGGTCAGGTTAGGTGAGGTCGTGTAGGGAAGGACATATATAATATCTTAGGGTAATGAACTAGTATGTTTATGAAATAGTGTAAATTTTCCTATTTGGGGGTTCGTGCTATATGGCAGACTCATATAATGTATGGACAGAGGCGACATAGGCTTGTATGTGAGGATATGGGATGCTCATATTTAGTTAGTTTAGCTAGGTTGAATTTAGTCAAATTTGCGTAGTATAGGTATATTTTTGTTAGATTTAGATGAATTTAAGTTTTAACAGGATGCATTTTGATAAGATATAGCAAATTTGTCTAAAATTATCATAGAAAATACTGACTTCACCTAACCCCACCTGCCCTAACATATCTAAGGCTAGAACAAATAAGTCTGTTAGATGGTTTGAATAAATACATAAATATGGTGGTCTGATTGGAGAGAATGTAACAAGGAAGGTATTAATAAGACATAAAAACAGTGGACATATGTTAGATGAATAGTTTAGCACTAATAATGTTAATATGTTAATGGAAAAAAAATGTGTTATAAATTGAGCTCATCGGAAGTCATATGCACCGTTTTATATGTGAAATTCTGACTTTTGGGGAGTTGGTTAAACTCAGCATATTATAATTAATGTCCTAAATATACCCAGAAAAATATCATGCAAATTGTGTATTGTTTGACCTAGTTGGTTGTGTTTGTATATATATAGTACAATTAATATACTTGTGTATTAATTGTGCAGATTATGTATTTTGCATAAGTTGTATGATTATTGCAATTATGTATTGATTATATTTCTATAAATTGTGTATTGTTTTGTGCAAGTTGTATGTATTAATTGTATATGTTTTTGTATGTGTATTTGCGGAAATTGCTTAGTTGTGTATTTAATGAATATGTGCTAGTTATGTATTGTTCATATTTTGGTAAGTTGTGTATTGATTATTTTTTTGAGCAAGTTGTGTAAATGTTGCAATTGTATTTGTGTAAATCGTGTATTTATGCTAGTTGTGTATTTTCATATTTGGGGTAGTTATGTATTGTACGTATTTGTGCTAGATATGCATTTGTACAAGTTGTGTAATAATTATGAAAGATGTGTAATATTTGTATAAGTTGTGTATTAATTGTGCATGTTGTGTAATTGCATATGGACGAATTGTTTATTTATACCTTTGTGTATTGATTGTCATTGTGCAAGTTGAGTAATTATATAGCAAGTTTTCTTGTAATAATTGTGCAAAGATGTAAAATAATTACACAAACTGTGTAATAATTGTCCATGTTTTATAATAATTTTTGTGATAATAGTGCATTTATGCAAGTTGTGTTTTTAATTTGTTGAAGTGGAACTGGTGCAACTGTATTTGTGTGTGAAAATTGTGTATTTTGTGTAAGCTCTGTAATCTGATAAAATAGATCTCCATGGTGTAAGTATATTTTGGTTTATGAGACAATGTGTGGGTATTTTGTGAAAATTATGTTTATGAAATTGTGTAATTTTAGTGAAAGCGCATTTTTGATTGTCTAAATGCATAAGCATTTTGATATATTTGTGCAAAATACCGTACTTTGTGTAAATGTCATACTCTGAGTGTCCATGCAATATTGTGTAAATACTACATTTTCATGTCCAACTGACATATTTTTGCATGTAAATGTTATATTTTTTGTCTATAAATGACATATTTTTGTGTGATGGCATATTTTGAGTGTAAATAATATATTTTGTGCATAAATGGCATATTTGGTGTGTAGATGCTGTATTTTCTGTTTGCATGGCATAAATTGCATCTTATTAATGGGGAAATGGTGGCAAAAAACTAGGCTATTCTCTAAGAATGTATAGGTTGTGGAGTATGAGTAGGTATGTATGCTTGTATTTGCGACTGTTGGTTTAGAAACAAGTTACCTGATTTGCGTAGCAAGACTAGGATTTTTTGAGGTGTAGAAATGATTAGCCTATGAATATAGTGGCTAACATCCAGCTGAGTTGCTAGATGGATGAATTGAGGCGCGACATTTGGATATCTATTTGATGGATGTGAGGACAGTTGACCAGCCTATGAACACAGGCACTAATCCGCTGTACTGCCAGATGTGTGGTAACTACTTGTGGATTATAGTAGAATATCTAGCTATAGGGTTTCATAATTGCTGTTGTGTATAAAACTAGAATAAGAGCTATTTATTATAACTATTATTGTAAACTAATACTTTAAGTGGGATCCCTTGGTTGTTTTAAGCATAGGGTGGACATGAATGAGATTGGGTGGAAATATATAGGAGCTGCCTTGTATGGGCCAATAGGACCTCTGCAGTTACCTTTATTCTTATGTTCAGCTCACCTGCTATGCTGCCAGATGTACGATTCTGCTTAAATTGCAGTATGACATTTGGGCTGTTGCTATACTTTTGAACTTACCACCGAATAATGATTATAGTCGTGGATAATTAAAATGCATATTCTTAAACCTCTGATTAGGTTAGGTAGGGGATGGATAGTCTAGCCATTTTTTAATAATAATAACATCAAATTCACAAGCCAGTAGGACGCCAAAGGGCGCATTGGTTATCTGGTGACGTCACACATAGTTGACCAGTCAGGTGCTGTAATACCTTGACACCTATATGCTAATGGCCATCAATACCTTATCCCTATACCTGAGGTCGCTTTTCGTGTATAAGCAATGAGTGAAAATACGAGCCAATGAAGCTGAATATCGACTCTGGTGAAACACAGAGTACAGTTGAGTTATTAAGCCTGATTAAGAGTTCACACTTATGTGTGAACCTCCTGGGATCCGAATTTAGCCCGTTGACGCCTCGCGCCACATTAGGGATGATGACGTCAGAAACGAAGGCCTTATTTCAAAACATGAGAGGCTTGCTTTTACTGAATGAGTATTTTTGATTTGTTATATGCTACAGTAAGGTGTGCGAGGTATGTTTTGAGCGAATGTGAGACGTGTATGCGGTTAGGGTCAATATTGGATTACTACTGAACTTGCATTGAAATTGCCAATGCCCAGGGCTCTGTTTTTTCATATATATGACTGATAGCAGTTTTCATTTTTATTTTGCCCTATGCTCAATAAACGATCCTTCAAGGAAGATTGTCAAAGCTCAAATTACATTCTCTAGAAAGGCAAAGAAATAGAGGTGACATGATAGAGGTGTGACTGAATGGACAAGATAAAGGGGGAATATTAATAGACTATTAAAATTATCAACACTAGACAGAACATGAAACAATGGACATAAATTGGAATAAGTTTTAGATTTAGGAAAATACCTGGGTAAATACAGGTAACAGGGGAAGAACTCGAAAAATACACAAATAACTTCTTGCAGTGCTGCTCCCCTTTTGTTTCATGCAATGGCCGATGGTTGGAAGTAAATAGGAAATTTAAAATAGTCTAGGGTTGATGGTATTTTACATTAGGTTTCAGGGTAACTGTTGTATCACAAAACACACGACTCATAGACCGGCTTTTTAATCCCCTTGATCGTGCCTGTGCAGGAACGTTCAGTGGCTAGCTGGTGACGTCATTGACCATTGGTTATGTCTGTGCAAGGTTCACTGGGGTAACGAAATTTGGGTATGCCAGGGACCGGCCTTTTAATCCTACCCCTAGGCAAATTGAAGACTGGCTACCCGATGAGGTAACAAAAAACACACGAGACATGTACTGGCCATCACCATTTGTAACGAAAAACACATGAGACAAGTACCGGCCGTCGAAAAAAGTTCGTGAAACCGGGGGTGCGTAGACCGGCCGTCGAAAAAAGTTTGTGAAACCGCGGGGTGCGTAGACCGGCCGTCGAAAAAAGTTCGTGAAACCGCGGGTGCATAGACCGGCCTCGAAAAAAGTTCGTGAAACCCAGGGTGCATAGACCGGCCCCGGAAAAAAGTTCGTGAAACAAGGGGTGAATAGACCGGCCTCGGAAAAAAAGTTTGTGAAACCCAGGGTGCATAGACCGGCCTCGGAAAAAGAGTTTGTGAAACCCAGGGTGCGTAGACCGGCCTCGGAAAAAAAAGTTTGTGAAACCCAGGGTGCGTAGACCGGCCTCGAAAAAAAAGTTTGTGAAACCCTGGGTGCGTAGACCGGCCTTGGAAAAAACGTTTGTGAAACCCAGGGTGCGTAGACAGGCCCCGGAAAAAAGTTAGTGAAACCGGGGGTGCGTAGACCGGCCGCGGAAAAAACCAAAACGGCCGGTCTACATCATAAATCCTACTACTCACACCCAACCGCGGCCTCCACACCCAGCCGCGGCCTCCACACCCAGCTGATGCCTCCACACCCAGTTGATGCCTCCACACCCAGTTGCTGTCTCCACACCCAGTTGCTGGCTCCACACCCAGTTGCTGGCTCCACACCCAGTTGCTGGCTCCACACCCAGTTGCTGGCTCCACACCCAGTTGCTGGCTCCACACCCAGTTGCTGGCTCCACACCCAGTTGCTGGCTCCACACCCAGTTGATGCCTCCACACCCAGTTGCTGTCTCCACACCCAGTTGCTGGCTCCACACCCAGTTGCTGTCAGTTGCTTGGCCATGACCCAGTGTGTTTGCTCCCCTCTATAGAATAATGCACAGTTTAACTCTCCCAACCGAGTTGAAATGGAAGGGGTCCCAGCGGTCGGGCAGGACTCCACAAGCCTTGAGGTGCCAACAACTGCTCCTAAAAGAGGTTTTTGCCGAGTATGCAACAAAAACACCGCCATAAACTCCAACGGTGGTGTTATCCGCTTTCACACCTTCAACGAGGAAAGATGCAGTGGTTCCCACCAGCTTCCGAAGGGAAGCAATGGCCAGCTGCCATTAACAGTTAGGGAAGAGACTCCCATTAACCTAATCTCATCTGTGAACCTCACCTAAGCGATCATAGCGACGTCTGCTAGAACATTACCACACATCCCAAAAGCAGCCCGCCCAAATGCAGCAGCCAAACTTTGTAATCTTCTGAAAAGGGTCAATCATGCACCGGAAAACATTCAAGCGTGGCATAATGTCCTTCTGTTTGGCAATGTATGCCTCACCGTCCCTCCAAGGAGGGGCAAATCACTTGCTTCCTCGGTCCTGAGGGCGATAAATGAATACCCAAGGGGGGACAACCTAGTTCGCCTGCCTCTCCGAGCAAAACACACCCACCGCAGAAATGGTAACAACAACATACCGGAAACGTACAAAATCAGAGCACAAATCACCAAGAAAATTGAAGAGGGAAATACCGCAAGCGCTATTAGAGTCCTCACCAGTGGCGAGAAAATTGCTCCTCGAAACTCAGCCACAGCACGGGCCCTGCAAAGCAAGCACCCACCCAGAGCCCCTCAAGGCGACAACATCGTTCCGCCATCAACCGACACCATTTCAGACCCATTAACCGTTGGTGAATCTGAGGTCTACAAAGCAGCCCTTTCTTTTCCACCTGGGTCAGCAGGCGGCTTTACAGGGTTAAAACCTCAACATATCAAGCAAATGTTAAATCCTGCGTTTGGTGATGCTGCACAAGATCTTCTTATGGAACTCACAAGGTTCGTCAACATGTGTCTGGCTGGTGAGATACCTGAGGCCATCAGGCCTCTCTTTTTTGGTGCCTCCCTCTGTGCTCTCAAAAAGAAGGACGAAGGAATCAGGCCAATCTCTGTTGGCAACACTCTCCGAAGCCTGATTGCCAAGGCTGTTACGAGGGTTGTCAGCCAGCAAGCGGCTGAATTGCTGAAACCAATCCAGCTAGGATTTGGAATCCCCCAAGGCTGTGAAGCGGCTGCCCATGCAGCACGAGCATACATCACAAACATTTCTGATGAAAAGGCCCTGCTCAAACTGGACTTTAAGAATGCCTTCAACATGGTAAGAAGAGATGCAGTACTTTGTGCCGTACATCGCCATTTCCGGCCCCTCTACCCGTTCATACTATCGTGCTACAGTGGCGAGTCAAAACTGCTCTTTGGTGAACATGAAATCAGATCATGTGAAGGTGTTCAGCAAGGTGATCCTCTTGCGCCCCTTCCTTTCTGCTTAGTCTTAAAAGAAATCACCGAAAGCTTGTCCAGCGAGTTCAACATCTGGTTTTTGGATGATGGCACTATAGCTGGCACCGTAGACCACCTCTTGTCAGATATCAGGAAAATAAGGGAGCAAGAAGTAAGCCTGGGTCTCGTCCTGAACCCTTCCAAGTGTGAAGTAGTCTCCTCCAACCCAGACATCGAAGCTAGAATAAGGTCTGCCTTGCCTGGAGCCCAGGTCATTAGGGCCGAGAACAGCACCCTCCTTGGAGCTCCCCTCGGGTCTAACGCCATTGAGGAGATCCTCGACAAGAAAAGCGCAGACCTTAGGAGGATGGAAGTCGGAATAGATGACATCGATGCCCACGATGCTTTTTATCTCCTCACCAAATGCCTATCCCTTCCGAGGCTAACCTACTTTCTGAGGTGCGCCCCATCTTACGACAACCCAAAGCTTGACGAGTATGACCTCCTACTGAAGACCATGCTGGAAAAAGTTGTTAACCTCTCCCTCAACGAATGCCAGTGGAAACAAGCCACTCTTCCTGTCAGGCTCGGTGGCCTGGGTGTCCGCACCGCCACCCAAATTGCTGTCCCAGCCTTCCTGTCTTCCTCCTCAGCATCAGATGACCTGGTTAAGGAAATTCTACCTGACACCCTGAGTGATGTAGCGGGGATACAGGACCCCCACTACACGGAATGCGACACGAAATGGGGTGCCATGACAGACCCAGCACTCAGACCAGCCATGCCGAAAGCCAAGAAACAATCTAGTTGGGACAGCCCCATTGTAGACAAAGAAGCCACAGCTTTGCTGGAGGCAGCAACAACCCCCAGTGATCGTGCACGCCTCACAGCTGTGCAGGCTCCCCATGCAGGAGACTTCCTTCTGGCAGTCCCTATGTCTGCGACAGGCACACGTCTTGATCCGCATGAGCTCCGTATTGCAGTCGCTCTCCGCCTTGCTGCCCCTATCCACACTGTTCACAGGTGTATTTGCGGCGAGGCAGATGCTGACGAATATGGATTGCATGGCCTGCACTGTGGAAAATCGGGTGGTTGGCACACTAGACACGACGAAGTCAACGACATCATTAAAAGAAGCCTTGCCTCTGCTCAGTGTCCAGCAGAGAGAGAGCCCCGCAACCTACTGAACCGTGACTCTGTTAGCTTTGCCGGCCGACCAGACGGAATCACACTGCGTCCGTGGAAGGGTGGCAGGCAGTTAGCATGGGACTATACTTGCGTATCCACCCTGGCAACGACATACATCACCCTCTCTGCCGGCACAGCAGGAGCCGCAGCGACACACAGAGAAAAACAAAAGTCAGTCAAGTACATGCAATTAGATCAAAGGTACAACTTCGTTCCAATAGGGTCTGAGACCCTAGGCCCATGGGGTGAGAGTGCAAGAAGGTTTCTTAAGGATCTTGGTTCCAAGCTCATTGACACCACAAGAGACCTTAGAGCAGCAAGTTTTCTCTTTCAGCGCCTCAGTGTCGCGATCCACAGGGGAAATGCCCGCTGCATCCTCGGTTCCTGCCCGGCGCCGGAAGAGTTCGAGGAAATCTACAGCCTCTAGGAAGCGAACTTTTTCTTGTGTCCTCTTAATGTTCATTTTTTGTATAAAATCAGATATGTAACTGTATAACCTTGCATAATAAAGTGTACATCATAATAAAAAAAAAAGGGGGTGGTAGGAGAAGTGAACACTCTTTCGTATTCAGAGTTAAATGGCAAGTTTTTCCCTGTGTTCCCTTCTCTGAGGCTGTGGGTCCCTATAATTGCACCAGTGGTGGTACCCCCCCTCCACAATGCCATTGCTGCAGTCCTTGACGAAAAGTTTAGAGACCTAAAGAGGATGGAAGAGAGAATTGGGGACTTGGACTCCCACGATGCCCTCTACCTTCTCACAAAGTGCCTTACCCTGCCCAGGCTAACATACTTCTTAAGGTGTGCACCAACTTTTGGCAACCCACTTCTAAATCAATATGATGAGCTCCTCAGGTCAATATTCAGGAAGGCGCTCAACCTAGATTTAGATGACAGTCAGTGGGACCAAGCAACACTACCAGTGAGATTTGGAGGGATAGGCATACGAAAGGCAACTGAGGTAGCACTTCCAGCATTCTTATCCTCATGTACAGCAGCCAACGAATTGGTAGGGCAGATCCTACCAGAGCGTATGAGAGAGACAGCGGGAACTCGTGATCAAACGTTCATCGAAGCAGCCAGACAATGGGACACCATTGCACACCCTCAACCCCGACCACAAGTCCCAAAAGACCACAAGCAGGCCCACTGGGATAGCCCCATAATGGAAAAGACTGTCACAGCAATGATTGACAACGCTGATGCTGAAAACAAAGCCCGCCTCCTAGCGGTAACAGCACCCCACGCCGGGGATTTTTTATTTGCTGTGCCCAATGCAGCCCTGGGAACTCGCCTCAGTCATGACGCTCTCCGCATTGGAGTTGCCCTTCGCCTTGCCGCCCCCATCCTCACCGAACATAGGTGCATCTGCGGAACTGCGATGGCAGACCAATATGGTCGTCATGGTCTGGTATGTCGTAAATCACAGGGTAAAATTGCAAGACATGAAGAAGTCAACGACATCATCAAGAGGAGCCTCGCCACAGCCCGCTGCCCGGCACAAAGAGAACCACACTTATCCAGACCTAACGACCCTCAGAAGCGCCCTGATGGGGTCACCTTGCTACCTTGGAAGGATGGTAAGCAAGTGGTATGGGACTACACGTGCGCTGCCACACTGGCCAGTACCTACCTCCACTACAGCACACGTGAAAGCGGTGGTGCTGCTTCTTTCAGGGAATCGCAGAAAATTATTAAATACAGAGGTCTAGCACACTGCTACAGCTTTGTTCCGATCGGCTCGGAGACCCTCGGTTCGTGGGGAAAATGTGCATTGAAGTTCCTGAAGGAATTGGGGGACAAATTGATCAGCGCTACAAAAGACCAGAGAGCAAAAAGTTTCTTGTTCCAGCGCCTCAGTGTTGCGATTCAGAGAGGAAATGCCTGTTGCGTCTTGGGCACTAGTCCAACTTCAGAGGAATTCGAAGAAGTGTTTGACTTGCAACAATGATCGAACCCGTCTGTGACATTCATCAATGTTTCCCATTGTTGTGTTCTTCAAGAGATCCATAACCTTTAAGCACCTTTTTGCATTATTATTTTTGTATCAACCCATGTATATCTTGTAACCATCAAATGCATAATAAAGCACAAAAATATTCAAGGAAGGGGGTGGTAGGAGAAAAGCACACAGAAACTGTATTGGAGGGGATCTAAACATTCCCTCTAATGCGTTATGCGTGGTTTCCTCCGAGGCTATGGGTCCCCCTTCTTCCAGCTAGAGGTGGTACTCCCTTCTATATATATATATATATATATATATATATATATATTCCATTCATTCCTTCTGAAGATGTATTTAATATACGAAAGTACTTAAGGAAAAAAAAAAAAAATATATATATATATATATATATATATATATATATATATATATATATACATATATATATATATATATATATATATATATATATATATATATATATATATATACATATATATATATATATACATATATATATATATATATATATATATATATATATATATATATTTATATATATATATATATATATATATATATATATATATATATATATATATATATATATATATACATATATCCTGAATCTGAATCCTGAATCATATGGGCCTGAATCGTGTGTAAATGGGGGAGGCCGGTACGGGTCCTTCTGATGCACTCTTGTTGGTAAGTTCTCATTTTTTCCCTGATTTCCCTTGTTGGGTTGTATTGTTTTATGACTCTTGTGCTGGTTAGGTCGCAGTTTGCAAGTGTTGCTTCAGTGATGCGGGTATGGAGGAGGTCCACTGCTGCATCTATGTCGTGGGTTGGGCAGTCTTGTAAAACTGTTACCGGATCGTCACCCAGGGAATCCATGTAAGGGCGGAGTCTAAGGGTACTGAGTTGGGGTTTGGAAGTACCTATGGTCCTGAAGGGGGTCGATGGAAGATGGATAATTATCGGGATGTGGTCAGATCCCACATCCCAACCCGGGGTGATTCTGGAGTGAAAGATGCCACAATCGTGGTTTAACAGAACTAGGTCCGGAATTCCCGGGTGAACGCCTACGTAAGAGTGGAAAAAAGGGCCGAGGAAGGTTAGGTTCCTTGCCATTAGGAGGTTGTTTAGGATTCTACCTTTGACGTCATTTCTACTATTGGGGGCACTGAAGAACGCAGCATGGTGTGCATTAGTCACCTGCCAGGATCGCTGGCACGTTCCTGTTGAGTACTTTGTGGATTTCCCTCGATGGAATTGCGTGCTGGCCAGGGGAAATGTAGGTTGTTAGGATTTCCAGAGGGCCGTGGGTGGTGGAGAGTTCAATCGCCAGAGCGTTCCCTTCCTGCAGAAAGATATTAGTGAATGGGCATCCTCTCTTGACAAGGATAGCCACACCTCTGTTCGGCCGTCGTTCTTTTCAATCGTCGTGTAGCCGTGAATTTTGATGTGTTGATCTGGGCGTGCCGAGGTTTCGTTGAGCAGAACCACGTCGGGATTGTGTTTGCTGAGTTCTATCTCTAATAAGTATCGGTTGTTGAAAAAGTGACTGGTGTTTATCTGAATTACCTTCAGCCCCATTATATGCGATGGCAAAGTTGTGGTTGTGTTATATTCTGTTGTGACTTGCTTCGTGTGCGGTCGGCTGGTATTGAGTCCCTCCTGGACCTCTGCACACCATTTTTCCCCTCAGCATCGGTGAGTTGAACGTTGTTTACGTAGCATTCATTATCCGAGGAGTTTTCGCCCTCAATGTCCACTGAATCATTTGAGAACGAGCTGGAGTCGATGGAGTCCTCGTGGTGATGCTGGGAGTGTACCCCCCCGAGCCCGTGTTGATGTGGATAGTGGGTGAGGGGTTAGGGGCTGACTTTGGGTATGAAAGGTCTGGACAATCCTGGCCTTGGAGGTTGTTCCAGAGTTGACTTCCTAGGGTGTGACAGAAGTAGAGGGTGAATCTGAGGCTGGGGGTAGTGGCGTTTGTGCGGGCTGATTGTCGAGGTGGAAGGCTCCAGCAGGGCTGTGGGGTGGGGGAGGAAGGGTTGGCTGCTCAGTTAAGGCTTCAGTAGGAAGTAGGTCTGCAGGAATAGACACCAGAGGGAGGTTATTTAGCTGATGAAGGCTGTTTATTGTTCTTATGAACTGGGCAGGGTCGTTCTGGGCGACCCTGCCTGCGATCGCAATCAATACTTGGACTGAAGGGGTTTTTGCTGGGGTCACTGGATCTGCCTGTCTGGTCTGGCCCCCCCATAATTGGGGTTGTGCTTGGTCACCGTTTAATGGTGGTGGTTGTACATTGGGGTCGGGTTCCTGGTGTGGAGGGTTGGTGGAGGATTGTGTCCCCATATTTGGTGGTGGAATAGTTTGTGTCCGTGTGGTACCCTGCCTGGCCTGGTCCAGAATCCTCTGGATTTCCTCCTTCCTTCTAGGGAAGTGAATAGCCACTGCCTTGTGATTCCCACTGCAAAGGTAACATTTCAGGATGGTTTCAGAGCATGTAGTGAAGCGGTGAGGTCCTGCACATTTGCTGCATTTTTCGGCATTTGCCTTGCATTGAGGAGGTAGGTGGCCAAACTCGAAGCACTTGAAGCATTGTTTGACTTCAACGTATCTCTCACTGCTTATCCGGTTTGTTGTAACAGATAAGTTAAAGCATTTGAACCCATTTTCCACCAGTTCCCTGGCTTGGGCTGGAGTTTCTAGAGTTGCTCGGTTCGAGTTGGAATGGTGGATTTTGTATATCCCAACGACCTAGATTTCGTCGTTTACGGTGTTAATTTCATCTTTAATGTCCTCGGTCCTTTGAGAGGTGATCATCGTACTAAGTCTTGTCACAAAGACCGACCTTGCAGCCTGGTATTGGGCAGTGGGATGGACTTCAATATTTGCCCTCTTAAAGGCATCTTGGAGGTCGGGGTTGAGGAGTTTCCTCATCTTATCTTCGTTGGAGAGCACTAGTGTGGCTCCTCCTCTGGCTTTGATGTAAACATCTACAGGCGCAACCTCTGCATTTGAGCTCAGTAACGCTGCAAGATCATTCTCAGTGGTGGCTATGTTCCCAGTGAACTTGATGTTAATTTTTATTGTCATTGTGATATGATATGGAGTCAGGCAGCAAGTTAGTAGTTACTAAATCCTAACCTCCTATACCTATCGATAGCCTAGCCATGCTACAATGGCGGAAAAGATGCCCCGACTCTTTGCGTGACCAGATTTACTACACACAGACCGTGGTACTTGCGCAGTCAGTTAAATCAGGTGGCAAAAGAGCGAGAGTAGAGTAATAGATCAGAAAGACAGGGGTTAGTACATATAGGTCAGTACAAAACGGTGGAGGGTGATGGTGGGGAGGTGTGACTGGGATGAGTGGTGAGGTGAAACTGGAGAATGGCAGGTGAATGGGGTGTGGGTTGGTTAGTAGTGTTGAGGAGAGAAGGGTGAGGATGTGGAGGGTGGAGGTAGTTGAGTGGAGAAGGGCAGCTGACTCAGAGATGGCGGTTGGCGCGGCGCCAATCCTGCCGGCTTGCTGGAATATTTGAAAATTTCTCTCTTGGTGGATGTTACTCTTCGGTGTTTCTCTCTGTCTAGTGGATGTAGTCTTCTTTGACCAACTGCCGACAACCACAAGGGTCTCGCATCGGCGACGGGAGGTCTAAGGGGCTGCCAGAAGTGAAGTGAAGAGCGCTCTGAGGCACGTCTGCTCTCGCACTTTCTTAAGTCAATATTGACTTATTAAATACGTGCATATAGAAAACACAGACCTTACCTAACCTTCTTAGTATGTTAAGATAAGCATCTTATTGCTTCGTAATTACAATTATTACTTAACCTATACCTATAATAGGTTAAATAATAATAGTAATTACGAAGTAAGGTCAGTGTTTTCTATGAAGCTTCTCAAGGTAAACTAGTATGTTTAGTATGTCACATATGCACGTATTTATTAAGTCAATATTGACTATACGAAAGTGCGAGAACGGGTTGGCTTTCGAAGACCGTGATCTTGTGATCTGATCTGAAATTGTTAGTTTCTTATATATAAATAACTTATTTTTTAGGAAATATTAGGAAAGTAAAATTTTGTGTTGAAATTTTTTTAAATTTAAAAAAAAATGAAGGTGTTTTTGTACTATTATAATAATAAATAAATTACTTTTTAACAATTAAAGATTTATAAAACATTGATATTTTAGAAGTAATAAGTATTATTATCCTGTTTTTCCTCCCACAAGAGATTGTCGTCTTTTCGTGGTTTTCTATACCGCCTTCATGGGTAACTTTTATGTTCGCAATTTTTTATGTTTTATTTCTGTTGATACTCTGAATACCCTACTAATATCCCATTTGTGTACCGTATTCGTAGGCCACTGTCACAGTCGTCAGAAAGTGGGGATCACTTAGCTACTGGGCATCATTCCATTAACCCCCCCCCCCCCCTTCCTGCCACCCCCGTCCAATCCCAGATCCTTATCTTGCAATTGGATGCAGTGCCTGGTTGTGGTTATGTTGTGGCTGAGGGTGTGGAGGCTGGTGTTGATGTTGTTCAGGTCCTTGTTGAGGTTGGTGATGCAGTGCCTGGTTATGGTTATGTTGTGGCTGAGGGTGTGGAGGCCGGTGTTGATGTTGTTCAGGGCCTTGTTGAAGTTGGTGATGCGGTGCCTGGTTATAATTATGGTTGTGGCTGAGGGTGTGGAGGCTGGTGTTGATGTTGTTCAGGGCCTTGTTGAGGTTGGTGATGCAGTGCCTGGTTATGGTTATGTTGTGGCTGAGGGTGTGGAGGCTGGTGTTGATGTTGTTCAGGGCCTTGTTGAAGTTGGTGATGCGGTGCCTGGTAACTGTTATAACAATAAGCACTACAATAAACAACATGAAAGTGGAAGATCCGGAGAACTTCTTTATGCGTGATATCCAAACCCCTGTAAATATAATTGATATCAACACGTGCGAGGCAGATTTTGCAAGAAAAATTTACAACATGCCTATGCACTCAGCCCCAGGTCCAGATTAATGGAATTTAATATTTATAATGAAATATTTTTCTAAACTAAAAAAAGGAGTCTAAAGAAGCGCTGTCCTCCCAGTTGTCAGGCGTCCGTACACACTCAGAATACACACTTCCTGAGTATGTACTCTTCAAATTTGTTATGCCTCCAATGTTGGCAAAAAATTGATATTATTACTTTAAAGCTTTAAATTGTGCCATTTACCTTTGGCCTAGACATCTTCCTTAAGCTCTCTAAGACAAGTTTCTAAAAAATAATAACCATTTTCTAGATTTTGGAGGCATAAGCAATTAAAAAAAATTATATTATCCAGGGCCAAACACTGTTTCATTGTATAAATTTATACATTGCTGTAAAAATGTTTACAATGTCACAAAACAAAGATTTAGGTAAATGTAAAGAGAAGGAAATGTAAAAGGCATTGCTGAAAGCCTTTATTTGTAGCAGTCCGAATCATTATCCCTTTTCCCTTCATCTTCTCCTTCCATCCCTCCATCTCTTTCGCTATTCCTCTCTTCTCTACATACTTTTGCATTTTCTCTCCATCAAACAAGAGCAGTCAATATAGTTGGGAAAACATTAAATCAGCATTTACATGAGAAGATATTAGGGTGCCCTTATTATACTGAGTCTCCGTTAAATGACGAACCTGAGTAATTATTATAAATGCAATAGTGTAATATATCATTATATATCAAGGCTGTTCTCGTCCCTTGTGGCCACCTGCTGGCTCTAGGCTTACTGCTCTGTGGCCACCTGCTGGCTCTAGGGTTACTGCTCTGTGGCCACCTTACCGTAACACTAACATTAAAAATCACCTGTAGAATGGTTAAATTCTTTGACAACTACTGGCCTCAGAACACGGTACACAGTAGCTAAATGTCCCCAACACTAACAAATGCGACGATCACCGTATTACACAGCAGTTATTTGTTCCCAGCCCGCTGCCGACAGCAAAGTTTCATGGGCGCTATGTGTTGTAAAGAAGTTAAATACTATTCTATATTGATGTGATCTTTGTAAGTTTCTTTTTATATAAATAAAGAAAATAAATTAGTAAAATTTTATGTTAAAATTTATAAATGTGCCTAACAAGTTTAAAAAATAATTATAGTACTTTTTTATATTAGTTTTTAAATTTTAATATGAAAATATTTTTTATTATAACTAATTATATTTAAGAAGTAATAATTATTAATATCTTGCACACGTAAGGTCGTGGTTTTCTATACCGATTTTATGGGTAATTGTTATATTGAATTTTTTTATGTTTCATTCTAACAGAAATTGTGTTGATATTTTGAATGCCCTATTAATATCCCCCTTTGTGTACCGTATTCTTAGGCCACTGCCACAGTCGTCAGTAAGTGGGGATCACTTAGCTACTGGGCACCATTCCTTCCATCCCTTTCCTCCCCTCCCAACCTTCCTAGTCTTATCCCAAATCCTTATCCTGTAACTGGATGCAGTGTTTGCAAATGCAGTGCACACTGCATCAACACAGTGCAGTGTTGAGTGCAGACATATTGAGATATTGCTACTGAATTGAAGAAACAACCAAAAAGCAAGTGTTTAACAGTGCCTTACAATGATCACTGCACAGAGCAGTGAGTCCATGCGCATGTCAGAGTCCTCACATTCATGAGGGGTCCTGTTTAGTGCATGACGTCACTGGAGTCCTGTTTAGTGCATGACGTCACTGGGTCCTGTTTAGTGCATGACGTCACTGGTGTCCTGCTTAGCGCATGATGGCACTGGGTTCCTGCTTAGTGCATGACGTCACTGGGGTCCTGCCTAGTGCATGACGTCACTGGGGTTAAGCTTAGTGCATGACGTAACTTGGGTCCTGCTTTGTGCATATGACGTCACTGGGGGTGCTGCTTAGTACGTAACGTCACTGGGGTCCTGCTTAGTGCATGACGTCACTGGGGTCGTGCTTAGTGCATGACGTCACTGGGGTCCTGCTTAGTGCATGACGTCACTGGTCTCCTCTCAC
Organism: Procambarus clarkii; assembly: GCF_040958095.1. Lineage (NCBI taxonomy): Eukaryota > Metazoa > Arthropoda > Malacostraca > Decapoda > Cambaridae > Procambarus > Procambarus clarkii. The sequence goes on from NC_091208.1 coordinate 9,258,225, forward strand.
TGTCAGTACCTGGTCACGTGACCCTAAATGTGTCACTGAGTACTGTGAAGTTGTTCTACTTTGCACCGTCGTGTTTAACGGAAATAATTCATTAAAATACAGAGCCTGACACCAACCTCATTACATAATACACTGTAACATTACAGCCAATTTTCCTGGGTAGCGTGTCAAGCCGTCCTCCTAATAGAACGTTGCATTTTGACGTATAGTCTACCTAAGACCAAAAGAAGTCGTGGAAAACAGAAGCGGCTCGCGAAAGTGACATACTGTCCCATTTTCTGTTATGGATCTTTTGGTTGGTTAGGATAAGGGCACTTTAATACGACACTTTGTTGACGTTTGGAAGCGTTAGGAGGATTAGCTGAATGTGTATTCTTTTCAAATTTGTTATGCTTCCAATGTAGGGGAAAAAATGGATATTATTGTCTTGAAGCTTTAAATTGCGCCTTTGATCCTTGCCCTAAATATCTTCCGTAAACTCTCTAAGACAAGTTTCTAAAAAATAATAACGATTTTCTAGATTTTGGAGATATAAACAATTACAAAATATATATTGCGCAACGCCAAAAACTGTTACGTTGTATAAATTTTTACATCGCTGTAAAATTGCCTACAATGTCACAAAACAAAGTTTCAGGTAAAGGTAAAGAAAATACTTTGCCGAAAGCACTTAACAAAAGCAGCCCAAATCAGAATCCCTTTTGTGCTTTATCTTCCTCACTCTCTTCCCTTCTCATCCTTTCTTCTATACAAACTTTAGCATTTTCTTCCCATCAAACCAGAGCTGTTAATATTGATTGGGAAAACATTTACATAAGTTGATGTTAAGTTGCCTTTATTACACTTACAATACAATTTCCAATCAAGAATGTAGCACTCGGCGTAGGCAGTTCTAATCGTCTACAAGACGCTACAACTTCGACACAGAACAGGCAGCAGACTAGGATCTCATCGAGCTACAACGCTCTCCCACATAGAGCTCCGCGACTCCGGCCACACTCAGCTCTTTGCTCTGCTCCAAGCTCCGTCTCAACGTCGACGACACTGCTGTATCCAGGACTACTAAATAAATATGAAACTCACTAAAAACTGTGTATCTAATCTACCCAACAACCTAACATAATCGTACGTTATGTTGGTAACGTACGATAACACCATCCACTTTATAGTTTTTTAAAACGTTTCATCTTATTTAAATAATATTTAAAAAAAAAATTATGAAAAAAATAAAAGTTTTTGCTAAAATTTATAATTTATGTACACTGTGGCCGCCTACTCGCTCGAAGCTTATAGCTCTGTGGCCACTTGTTGGCTCTAGGCTTACTGCTTTATGGCCACTTGTTGGCTCAAGGTTTACGCTCTGTGGCTACCTTTTGGCTCTAGGCTTAGTGCTCTATGATCACTTGCTGGCTCTAGGCTTAGTGCTATGTGGCCACCTGACCAAAATACAAATAACAAGAAACACCATCGTGACCAAAACTGTGACGACCACTGTAGTACACAGTATCTCAGTGATCCCTACTCACTGAAGACTAAAGTTTGATGTGTACCTTGTACACCAAAAATAATTGCAATATTCTTTACAGCCATCTACTGGAACTATCTACTGTTACGGCCCTATTGGGTCGCAACTGGGGTTCTTCTCTGATGTTATTAGAATTTGGGAATCCGGCCCCAAGTTAGTAGTGGCTTTGAAGAGGTGTGTTCCGTAACGCATGTAAATTAAAGGGGAAGGGATACAAACGCACTAATTTAAATATATATAATCACCACCACCATAAATATATATCTCACAGTCACTCGCTGGTGCTATAATTACACTTATATACAACAACTTGTCTTCCTCCGAAGACACAGGATGCTCTACGGTGCTCAAGATGAGTAGCCCTGGTTCTCTTATCGTGGCCTCACGATGAATCCTTTGATTCTCTTGGCGAATCTACCCAGGCCACAGGCCAGCCAAATCACAGTCCCACTGGGTGCACCGTCGTGGAGGCCTTCAACCACAAATCCAGCCTGTAGCTGGCAGGTTCCAATCAGTTCTGCTGTGTAGGCCACTCCACGACCGATACTAGGGTTGCGAGCCCTAGGCAGGAGCCTCGTGTGATTCCACAGATCACTCTCCTCACCACAGTGGCTAGTCTCTTTCACCAGTCAACCCCCGGGTATGATGATTCCTCAACTCTGCCACATCACAGGCAGGCTAACACTCTCAGCAGTGTTCGTCCGGGAGCAACTCACAGCTTCTGCAGTAAACACGTGGAGAGACTTTGGCTGCTTTGGGTAGATTGCCCTGTTGTCCAATACAGCAGTCCCAGGTCGACTCTGTAATCAGACACGTCATCAGTACTAGTTACACTCTAGGGCACCTCACTTACAGGCTTAGACACAAAAGTCCACCTGTCCACTCCATAGATGGCATTGCTGTCTAAGCGTCACCTCACCAGAGGTCAGCAGCGGCTATGTTACGAGCTGAATAAGACGGGAAACCAGCCCCTGTGGCCGGTATATCTCGTCCTCACTAAATGGCGTCGTCCATTTGGAGGGGGTTTCGGCAGCTGACCCACAGATGGCGTTGTCGTCACTGCTCCGTGCTCGGACGCTGGGCTCGGGTCCGTAACATCTACAATATAGGATTTAAACGTTTTATCTTATATAAATAATATTTTTTTTAAATTATTAAACAATTAAAAGTTTTTGCTAAAATTTATAAATATCTTAATAATTAAAAAAAAATTATTTTGCTTTTTATACTTTTATCTTGTTAATAAAATCGTAATATGAATATATTTGCAAAATACGAACTGTTGTATTTAAAAAGAAATAAATATTGACATCCTGCTCTTTCTCTCACACTCATAAGGTTGTCTGGTCGTGATTTTCCATACCGCCTTAGTGGGTAACCTCAATATTCAAAATTTTTATGTTTCATTCCACAAGAAATTTTGTGTTGATACTTCGAATACCTTATTAAAATCTCGTCTGCGTACCGTATTCTTAGGCCACTGTCACAGTCATCAGTAAATGGGGATCACTTAGCTAATGGGCTCCATTCGTTCCACCCCCCCCCCCCCACTCCTCCGTCCAATCCCAAATCCTTATCCTGCAATTGGATGCAGTGCCTGGTAATGGTTATGTTGTGGCTGAGGGTGTGGAGGCTGGTGTTGATATTGTTCAGGGCCTTGTTGATGTTGGTGATGCAGTGCCTGGTTATGGTTATGTTGTGGCTGAGGGTGTGGAGGCTGGTGTTGATGTTGTTCAGGGCCTTGTTGAGGTTGGTGATGCAGTGCCTGGTTATGGTTATGTTGATGACCAGACCACACACTAGAAATTGAAGAGACGACGACGTTTCGGTCCGTCCTGGACCATTCTCAAGTCGATTGTGATGAGGACAGGTAGGGACAAGAATTAAATAGGCAAGAGAGAGCTGAGGAGGAAAGTCAGGTGTAGGGGAAAGTAGTAATGAGAACTGCAGTAGGCCTATTGGCCCATACGAGGCAGCTCCTATTATAACCACCGAAGGAGATGGTAATAGGAATAAGAAGAGGATAGCAAGGGAGCGTAGAAGACAATGAACAGAAAAAGGGAGAAGAGAGAAAGAAAGGGAAAGAGAAAGAAAGAAATGGAAGGGGGAAAGCTTATGTTAAGTCACGTTTGTTAGAAAGATTAGAGCACTTGAGTATATACTGTGAAAGGGAAGAGTCCACAGCAACAAAGCCAGGACTCAAGTTCATGTTGGGTACATTGTTAATAAGAGCCGATTCTACAAGACGGCGTCTGTGTAGAGTAGAGGCAGGAAAGATTATTTTGGAGGAAGACCAATCAATGGGATGATTAGAATCCCTCACATGGCAGAAGAGAGCATTGTTAGTGTCTGCAGACATAACACTTCTCTTGTGTTCTTTAAGTCTGTCATTCAGTGTACGGCCAGTTTCGCCAAAGTATTGGAGAGGACAAGATGAACAGGAAATAGAGTAGACACCAGCAGCATTAGAAGCAGGAGGAGCAGTGTGAACTAGATTGCTACGAAGTGTGTTAGTTTGTCGAAAGGCGAGTTTAATGTCAAGAGGACGAAAGGTATTGGTAAAAGTTTTGAGTTCAGATATGAAGGGAAGGCATAGTACAGTGCTACTAGTGTTGGAAGCAGGTTTAGGATGAAAGAAATTTCGTTTAGCTTGAGAGTGGGCACAGTTGATGAAATGCAAAGGATAACCAAGGCGAGAGAATGATTTGTTGATAAAGGCAATTTCAGAATCAAGAAACTGAGGGTCGCTGATGCGTAGAGCGCGGAGGAAGAGAGAGACGAGGACACTTTTCTTAACAGAAGGAGGATGGTAGGAAAAGAAGTGAATGTACATGCCACTATGCATGGGTTTACGGTAGACAGAGAAAGAGAACCCAGACACAGAGCTGTGAACATGAACATCAAGAAAAGGAAGGAGGGAATTAGATTCCCACTCAACTTTGAAATGGATAGAAGGAGCCAGATTGTTAAGAGAGGCGAGGAAAGGCTGGAAAAGATTAAGGTCATGAGGCCATAAAGCAAAAATGTCATCAACATAGCGAAGCCAGAGAGAGGGACGAGTATCAATAGAAGGAAGAAGAACAGTTTCGAAGTATTCCATGTAGAAATTAGCAAGAACAGGGGAGAGAGGGGAACCCATAGCGACACCGAAAGTTTGAGTGTAATATTTACCGTTGAAAGAGAAAGAGTTAGATTCAACACAGAGTCTAATGAGATCGAGGAAAACGTCAGTGGGAAGTGGGAGAGAAAGGAGACCCTCTGACGCCTTCTGTCTGAGGAAAGAGAGAACGTCATCGAGCGGAACATTAGTGAACAGAGAGTCGACATCAAGACTAAGCATTTTACAAGAGGGTTGCAGGCGCAGTCTTTCTATGAAGTCCTGAGAGTGACGAAGGTGGGCAGGGGAAAAAGTGCCAAGGTAAGGTGTCAGGGTTTTAGCGAGCCAGGAGGCAAGAGGAGTGTTATGTCTGCAGACACTAACAATGCTCTCTTCTGCCATGTGAGGGATTCTAATCATCCCATTGATTGGTCTTCCTCCAAAATAATCTTTCCTGCCTCTACTCTACACAGACGCCGTCTTGTAGAATCGGCTCTTATTAACAATGTACCCAACATGAACTTGAGTCCTGGCTTTGTTGCTGTGGACTCTTCCCTTTCACAGTATATACTCAAGTGCTCTAATCTTTCTAACAAACGTGACTTAACATAAACTTTCCCCCTTCCATTTCTTTCTTTCTCTTTCCCTTTCTTTCTCTCTTCTCCCTTTTTCTGTTCATTGTCTTCTACGCTCCCTTGCTATCCTCTTCTTATTCCTATTACCATCTCCTTCGGTGGTTATAATAGGAGCTGCCTCGTATGGGCCAATAGGCCTGCTGCAGTTCTCATTACTACTTTCCCCTACACCTGACTTTCCTCCTCAGCTCTCTCTTGCCTATTTAATTCTTGTCCCTACCTGTCCTCATCACAATCGACTTGAGAATGGTCCAGGACGGACCGAAACGTCGTCGTCTCTTCAATTTCTAGTGTGTGGTCTGGTCATCATACTTCAGCCACGTTATTGTGACTCATCGCCTGCATATGGTTATGTTGTGGCTGAGGGTGTGGAGGCTGGCGTTGATGTTGTTCAGGGCCTTGTTGAGGTTGGTGATGCAGTGCCTGGTTATGGTTATGTTGTGGCTGAGGGTGTGGAGGCTGGTGTTGATGTTGTTCAGGGGCTTGTTGAGGTTGGTGATGCAGTGCCTGGTTATGGTTATGTTGTGGCTGAGGGTGTGGAGGCCGGTGTTGATGTTGTTCAGGGCCCTTGTTGAGGTTGGTGATGCAGTGCCTGGTTATGGTTATAACAATAAACACTACAATAAACAGCATGAAAGTGGAAGATCCGGACAACTTCTTTATGCTTGATATCCAAACAACTGTATGTTTTTTCTTCTTAGGAGCATCACATCAATCACCAATGTTTTAAACATAATATACAGTAAATTAATTTATGAATAATAGTAATTACATCTAATCTTAAAAGTATTCCCTGGTAATTAGTTAAAAATACCTCTCCAGCTGTGCAACTATGCAGCAAGGTTGCTCAGATGTATCAGGTACAGAACCTTTAATTGGAAGGATGTGCACCATTTTTTTAGCAATATATATCAACACAAGCGTAGTAGAATTTTCATGGGAATTGACAACATGCCAATGCACTCAGCCCCGGGTTCAGACTCATGGAATTCAATATTTATAAGGAAATATTTTCCTAAACCCCTCCCCCCTTCAAAAAAAAAAATGTTTAGAAAGTTGAAGATGTTGCAAAATATCTTAATACTTGGGTTATAGAGTTAAGGTGCATGATGATGTTGCAACACGTCATCACATTTGTTACACTGCAACATTGTTCAGAGTTTGGACATTTCTTTCTCATTCACTTGTTATATAGAATTTAAATACCAGTTAAAGGGAAGATGTGAGTGATGCTTACACATTTACGCCATAAACTGCATATATGTCATGTTTTATGCCCTCCCAAGGAAGCAAACAGCCGGGTTTGTCATTTAAGAAACTGGGCTTTTAGGGGAGAATTCATCGTCTAAATGTCACCTGTATCTGTGTGAGGAGCGAGGTGGTTGAGAGATGGTGTTGGGTCGCAGAAGGAGAGTGAGAGAGCCTCGACCACCTGCCTAGGAAGCTCCAGGAAATAAATGGTAGATTATACAGGACGTGTTCTGAGATCGGGGGGGGGGGGTGGAGGGTCCTCAAAGTAGATTTCAAAGTGATTGATGGACAGTGAGTGTTTTCATGTGCACTAATTCATTAGTGAATTAGATAATATTAAAAAAAAATAAAAATAAAATAAAATGTTTATTTAGGTAAGGTACATACATGCAAGAAATTTTTACAAAGATTGGTTGACTTATAGGTGGAGCTAGAACATACAATGCCTAAAGCCACTATTTCGCAAAGCGTTTCGGGCATGAAAAACTTAAATGACAAGCTTAATACTAATTGAGCATAAAGAGTGGAATGAAAACAAGAAATGAAAACATAGCTGAAAAAGCAGCACAAATACAATTATGTCGACAAACAGCGCTCTTTAAAAAAAAAAAAACAGACATTGGTTGACAATAGAAGCGTAAGGTAGGTTACAGGGAATTTATTAGGTATAGCTTCGTTTTTATCTTAAACTGGTTGAGAGAGGTACAGTCTTTAACATGGTTGGGAAGGTCATTCCACATTCTGGGCCCCTTGATTTGTAGAGCATTTCTAGTTTGAATAAGTCGTACTCTAGGAATATCAAAACTGTATTTATTTCTGGTGTAGTGCTCATGGGTTCTGTTACAACCTTCTATGAAGCTTTTGAGATCAGGATTGGCATTATAGTTTAGCGTTTTATATATGTATAATACACATGAGAGAATGTGCAGTGACTTAATGTCTAACATATTCAGAGATTTGAGTAGGGGTACCGAGTGATGTCTGGGGCCAGAGTTGGATATTGTCCTAATAGCAGCTTTGTGTTGAGTAATTAGAGGACGTAAGTGATTTTGGGTAGTAGAGCCCCAAGCACAAATACCATAGTTGAGATATGGATAGATAAGGGAGTAATAGAGAGTCACCAGGGCAGGGCGTGGTACATAATATCTGATCTTAGAAAGAATGCCCACTGTTTTTGAATTTTTTTTTTATATATTTAGGATGTGTCCCTAATGTTAATGTAAGAAATAAATGAGTAATTACACTAAAAATCACGTCTTCCTTAAATTAATGTTTCCTCATCATCTTCAAAGCGATTGATTCTCACAATGTTGCAAAAAGTATAAATTACATGGAGGCATGAAGAAAGGGAAGATGGATGTCCTGTCTAGGGGAAGCTAGGTAATCTTGCTCTGCAGTTGCATTGATCAGCTGAAGAAGATGGGTTGGTGTAAACGTCTTAGACTTGTAAACCATAGACTGTACCTAACTGAGTGCTTGATGTAAAGTGCTGCAGCTATGTCTGATATCCGTGAGTATCTATATCTGTCTATCATGTCAGTGTTGCTGGTCAGCATACCTCAGGTGATGGTCCAGTTGTGTGCAGAAATATTGTGATATTGCTGTTGAATTGAAGAAACAACCAATAAGCCGGTGTTTAACAGTGACTTACAATGATCACTGAACAGAGCAGTGAGTCCATTCACATGTCAGAGTCCTCACATTCATGAGGGGTCCTGCTTAGTGCATGACATCATTGAGGTCCTGCTTAGTGCATGACGTCACTGTGGTCCTGCTTAGTGCATGAGGTCCTGCTTAGTGCATGACGTCACTGGGGTCCTGCTTAGTGCATGACGTCCCTGGGGTCCAGCTTAGTGAATGAAGTCACTAGGGTCCTGCTTAGTGCATGACGTCACTGGGGTCCTGTTTAGTGCATGACATCACTGGGGTCCTGCTTAGTGCATGACGTCATTGGGGTCCTGTTTGTGCATGACGTCACTGAGGTCCTGTTTAGTGCATGACGTCAGTGGGGTCCTGCTTAGTACATGACGTCACGGGTCCTGCTTAGAGCGAGACGTCACTGGGGTCTTGCTTAGTACATGACATCACTGGGATCCTGCTTAGTGCATGACGTCACTAGGATCCTGCTTAGTGCATGACGTCACTGAGGTCCTGCTTAGTGCATGACGTCACTGGGATCCCGCTTAGTGCATGACATCACTGATGTCCTGCTTAGTGCATGACGTCACTGAGGTCCTACTTAGTGAATGACGTCACTGGGGTCCTGCTTAGTGCATGACGCCACTGAGGTCCTGCTTAGTGCATGACGTCACTGAGGTCCTGCTTAGTGCATGACGTCACTGAAGTCCTGCTTTGTGCATGACGTCACTGAGGTCCTGCTTAGTGCATGACATCACTGGGATCCTGCTTAGTGCATGACGTCACTAGGATCCTGCTTAGTGCATGACGTCACTGAGGTCCTGCTTAGTGCATGACGTCACTGAAGTCCTGCTTAGTGCATGACGTCACTGGGGTCCTGCTTAGTGCATGACGCCACTGAGGTCCTGCTTAGTGCATGACGTCACTGAGGTCCTGCTTAGTGCATGACGTCACTGAGGTCCTGCTTAGTGCATGACGTCACTGAGGTCCTGCTTAGTGCATGACGTCACTGAGGTCCTGCTTAGTGCATGACGTCACTGGGATTACGTACACTGTGGCCACCAGACCAAAACACCTACAACAAGAAACACCAGCGTGACCAAAACACAAACAACAAGAAACACCAGCGTGACCAAAACACAAACAACAAGAAACACCAGCGTGACCAAAACACAAACAACAAGAAACACCAGCGTGACCAAAACACAAACAACAAGAAACACCAGCGTGACCAAAACACCAACAACAAGAAACACCAGCGTGACCAAAACACCAACAACAAGAAACACCAGCGTGACCAAATCACCAACAACAGGAAACACCAGCGTGACCAAAACACCAACAACAAGAAACACCAGCGTGACCAAAACACCAACAACAAGAAACACCAGCGTGACCAAAACATCAACAACAGGAAACATCAGCGTGACCAAAACACCAACAACAAGAAACACCAGCGTGACCAAAACATCAACAACAGGAAACACCAGCGTGACCAAAACATCAACAACAAGAAACACCAGCGTGACCAAAACACCAACAACAGGAAACACCAGCGTGACCAAAACACCAACAACAAGAAACACCAGCGTGACCAAAACACCAACAACAAGAAACACCAGCGTGACCAAAACACCAACAACAAGAAACACCAGCGTGACCAAAACACCAACAACAAGAAACACCAGCGTGACCAAATCACGAACAACAAGAAACACCAGCTTGACTGTTACGAATCTTACAAGGATTCTAACATTATTCCTGATGCTTATATTAGTTTATTGTCTTGTTCTATAATTAGTATAGTATCTAGTTGTATGATATTAGACTATTGAATGTTATACATTGTAGCATGCTGTAGTGTGCCGAGTTGCATTATATTGTATGAGGCTTCTGCAAGTATTTTCCTGTTGGTTTCTCGTGTGGGGGGATGACCATATTTGGATGTGGCCAGTGTGGGAACTTGATGTCAAGCGAGTGTTTATAGTTCAACCTTGATTAATTCTTAATATTTTTTGTCAGTAAATTATATTGAGTAATGTAACAGTGTTTAATACTCTTAAGATTAATAATGATTTGAATATTAGTACTACATTTTGTTAGTATAATTTCCACAATAGTTTATGTGGATGTTTAATTGACATGTGTGGCAGGACGCCACCCTGGCAAGCCAGGATTTGGGCAGAGGCGTGGCAGCTTTGGTCGAGAGGAGACATGTATTTTAAGTTAAGTCCGTGGTTACTGATATTTTAGCTAATACTAGGTTAATTCTCTGGTTAGATGATTGTACTTTTATTCCATTATTAATTCATGTGCTGGTGATATTGCTCATTGCTCAATAAGGATTTTTCATATATATTATTGCATGCTAAAGAATATTTCTGGTTATTAATTGTACCATTTAATTGTTGTGTTTGTCACCTTTAGCGTAGATAAATTGTTTCCCCCAAGTTATGCAGTATTATTTTCCCTTTACCCCTAGACACCTGTTGGCAAGGCCGATTTAATATAATTAATCACTGCGGGGGAAAGAACCGTACTAAGTCTCAAGGGTTGTAACAAATGAGGGCCACTGTCCGGGAGCTTAAACCTTAATTCCCTTTAATGTTTGTACAATTGACAGTGCTAATTATTAATAGCAATTGCCTTCCTAGGTACTCTGTGATTATCTAGTGACACCTAATCAAGCCTGTGAAATTATCTGTTCAATCTGAGCTGCTGTGAAAACTTCTCAACGCTTCACGATTTGAGGTAAGTGTTCAGCTTGTGCCAGGGGGCCAAGCATAATTTTCAGTGTTGTTTCAAGTGTTAAGTTGTGATAATTGAGCCAACCATGGAGGATCATGTTGCTGCGCTGGTGGAACAGCCAAATTTGAGTAAAATTAAAGACTTAAAGAAGTCTGGTTTGTTGGTTCTGGCTGATAAATTGAACCTAGCAGTTTCCAGTAAAATGTTGAAAGCTCAAGTGTTAAGAGTTATTGTCACACACTTGGTGGAGGAGGAGAGACTTGACGAAGAGTGTTTGGGAGAGTTAGAAGAAGAGTCAAGTGACAAGGTGGCAATCTTAAAGTTGGAGTTGGAGACTAAATTAGAAATGACTAGGCTGGAAGCAGACAAGCAGAGGTTGGAGTTGCAGAACCAGCAAAAAGAACTTGAGTTGGAGCAAAAGCAACAGATGTTGGAGGCTCAGTTACAACTAGCAGAGTAACAAACTAAACAGTTAGAAATACAGCAGAGTATGGCTGAAAATAATAACAGGTTGGAACAGCAGAGAATTGCAGCAGGGCTAGGTAACACTAGTAATAATCCAGAGAGTACAAATAGTTCTTCTAAGTACAGTAAACATGTAGAATTACCTAAGTTTAATGAAGATCCAGAAATATTTTTCTTGCATTTTAAGAAATTAGCAGTCAGCATGAACTGGCCTGTAGATCAATGGGTTAGCATTTTACAAGGACAATTTAAGGGTAAAGCTCAAGAGGTATTTGCATCTTTCCCTGCTGAGAATTTTTTCGATTTTAAATTTGTTCAGCAAGTATTTTAAATGCCTACCAGCAGATCCCATAGGCACATAGAATAAAATTCAGTAGTTTAAAAAGAGCACATGACCAGACTATTTCTGACTTTGTACAGGTAAAATTAAATCACTTTAATAGATGGATTAAAGCACTTAATATTACAGAGTTTGAGACTCTGAGAGACCTCATAGTAACTGAGGAAGTATTGGGATGTCTACCAGAGAAATTAGCTTTGTTTATGGCTGAAAATAAACAAACCACTGATCTTATAAAACTAGCCAAGCTAACTAATGAGAATGAACTACTTACTAAAGTGCCTTTTAGAGCACCAATTAATAATTTTAATGCTAAAACTAATCATTATGCTCATAAAAATCATGTTTTCCAGACTCGACCAACTACTTCACCTTCTCCCCTTAACCCTTCTCCTGTAAAGCCTAAATCTAAGAAACAGAAAGGGTTGTCAACCTCAAGTAATGTACTGATTAAGCCTGCAGTGGGTTCGGCTGTTCCGACCACTAGCAGATATTGCACGCATTGCTGGAAAAGAGGTCATGTGGTAAATTCCTGTTATGCTTTGCATCCTGAGTTGAGACCAACTGGTCTGATTATGAGTAGGGGTTTGCAAACCATTAATGCCAATGTTGCTCCAGTCATGCCCAAGTGGATGACTAATTTTGATCTATACCTACATTCGGGAACCCTATTATGTACTAGTTGAACCTGGAAACCAGTTCAGCTGTTAAGGGACACTGGTGCTTCACAGTCCTTAATTTCTCGCTGTGTTCTTACTGATGTTAGCACAGAAGACACTGGAGAGGTAGTGTTATTGCAGGGACTTGGAGGGCATATCCAGCGTGTACCATTAATTAAGGTTAACCTGAATTCTTCTATTACACCAGGTTGGTGCACTGTAGCAGTTAGTGAGCAGTTGCCCATTCCTGGGATTGATATCATTGTAGGTAATGATTTTGACAAGTGTCAAGTTAGTGGGACCGATTGTCCTGTTATGTATACTAAACCTAATGCAGTACTGGCTCAACCAGATGCGGATGATGGTGTCATTTATCCAGCCTGTGTTGCGACCAGATCCATGGGTAAGCAGAATGTGGTAAGTCCTGCTACTACCAAGGTGGATGTTCTCGAGGCCAGGACCCCTTCAGACTGGGAAGTGGACCTTGAAGATACATTTTTAGCTCACGTGGATGTCGAGAGTGAGGCTGGTGCCAAAGCCCCAATTTATTCTGACCCAGATGGTCTGGAAGATGTGGCACTGGTACCATTTCCTTGCCCTCTCGCTCCCGCTGTAGAGTTCCAGACCTTGTGTAAGTTACAGAGTACTGATCCCAGTCTTGCTGAGTGTTATGCAGAAGCAGCCGACTCCATTGATACTTTGGAGGAGAGTACGGGTTGTTATTTCAAGGATCAATGTCTGATGAGAAGATGGAGACCATCAGGAACTCCCTCATCAGATGATTGCGAGTCTAAAACCCAGCTTGTTGTGCCAACAGAGTATAGGGAGCAGGTATTGCAAGCTGCCCATAATGACCTGATGGGAGGCCATCAAGGCATTACCAGTATGTATCATAAGATCTGTAAACTTTTTTATTGGCCAAAACCTAAAAAAAATGTGGTCAGATATTGCCACAATTGTGTTGTGTGTCAAACTGTTGGTAAGCCTAATCAGACTGTGCCACGAGCACCATTATATCCTATTGTAGTGCCAGAGGAGCCTTTTACTCATGTGGTACTGGATTGTGTCGAACCTTTACCCCGTACCAAATCCGGAAATATGTACATATTTACATTTTTATGTATGACCAGCAGGTTCCCTGAAGCATATGCATTACGTAACATTAGAGCTTCTACCATTATAAAGCAGTTGAAACGATTTTTCTCACTATTTGGTATGCCCCTTATAATTCAAACTGATAATGGGAGTAATTTTTGTTCCACCACCTTTAAACATTTTTGTAGTTCATTTGGCATAAAGCATAATTTTTCCAGTCCTTACCATCCTCAGAATCAGGGGGGGGAATCGAGCGGTTCCATCAAACTCTCAAGAAAATGTTGAAGGCAACTGGGGAAGATTCACCCAGACATTGGGATGATAATTTACCATTTGTTTTGTTTGCGGCTAGAGATGGATTGCACAGTGCCCTAGGCTGTTCTCCATTCGAGCTTGTATTCGGACATCAGGTGAGAGGACCTGTAAAGATGTTACATGAGAAATTGTTAGGAGATGTTACAACCAGGCAGAGTGAGCGTTACCTGACGGATGTAAAGAGCAAGTTGTCCAGAACGAGGGAGTTGGCCTTACGACATCTAAGTGAACAACAACAGGTAATGGAGCAGAGACATGACTAGAGGTTCAAGGCCAAACTCAGAGTTTTTGGATCAGGAGATTTGGTATTGGTCTTGAAGCCTCGCATGGGTACGTCTATGTCTCATAAATTTGCAGGACCGTATCAAGATTTGGTATTGGTCTTGAAGCCTCGCATGGGTACGTCTATGTCTCATAAATTTGCAGGACCGTATCAAGTAGTAAAACGTCTTGGGGAAGTTACTTACAAAGTTTGCCATCCCAAGCAGAAACGACAGACCATGAGTGTACATGTAAACCGGTTGAAGGCTTATTGTGGGCCTAGTAATGTGACTTGTTGCGTTCCTGAGGAGGTAAATCCTGAAGAGTCGAGTGTTTCAGAAGAAGATGGTAATTCTTGTTTGTCTAATTCCAGCAGTTCCGGGGAAGAATTGTTGTGTCATTCGCAGGATGAGGAGAGAGCAGAGTTCCAGGACCTTTTGGAGATGTCTTCTAGCTTGTTTGGGGAGGTCCCCACTCAGACTTCTCTCATTACTCACGACATTAACCTGACCACTGAAACTTCAATTCGGCTACACCCTTATCGAGTGACACCCGAGAAACGTCGTATCATCCAGGAGGAGGTTGATTATCTTCTTCGACATGGGTTCATTAGACCCAGTCAGAGTTCCTGGAGTTCACCATGTCTATTAGTACCAAAACCAGAAGATAAGTGGAGATTAGTAGTGGATTATAGAAAACTCAACCAGGTAACTGTAGTTGATGTTTATCCTTTACCATTATTGGAGGACTGTGTAGATACTATAGGTCATGCTAAATTTGTATCTAAATTGGACTTATCTAAGGGATATCACCAGATGCCTCTTACAGATTTTGCAAGGGAAGTGACAGCATTTATCACTCCTGATGGAGATTACGAGTTTAATGTTATGCCTTTTGGATTAAGGAATGCTCCAGCCACTTTTCAGAAATTATTGAATTCTTTGTTGAAGGATGTGCCAGATTGTAGGGCATATTTGGATGACATTGTGATTTTCAGTAAGAATTGGGTAGATCATATGTCTAGTTTAAAGAAATTGTTTAATGTGTTACAATATGCTAATTTGACTGTCAATGTTTATTATTTCTCTCGTAAGTTTGACAGGACACAAATTAATTACTCTGTAGTTGAGAAAGAAGGACTTTGTTTAATTGTTACACTGCAACAATCCAAGTTATGCAGTATTATTTTCCCTTTACCCCTAGACACCTGTTGGCAAGGCCGATTTAATATAATTAATCACTGCGGTGAAAGAACCGTACTAAGTCTCAAGGGTTGTAACAGTGACCAAAACACTAACAACAAGAAACACCAGCGTGACCAAAACACCAACAACAAGAAACACCAGCGTGATCAAAACACCAACAACAAGAAACAGCTGTTGAAAGGTGAGTTTCTGTATCAACCACTGGCCTCAGAACACGGTACACAGTAGCTAAGTGTCCCCCCACACTCTAACAACTGTGACAACCACTGTAGTACACATTATCTATATTATACCTTCTCACGATCGAAAGTAAAGTTTAATCTTTTGCGTGCATATTGTACACACACAGTTTTATAAATTTGTATTGGAAGTGTAACGAAAGTAGTGCCTTAACATATAAATAATTTTTTCGTACAATTTCTTTTTGTTTAATTTTGTGCTAAAATAAAAACAATTAAATAACACAAAACAAAATTTAAACTGATTTTTTTTAAATTTTATATTGTTAAACAAACCCTATTATCAATACTTTTGTAACGATCAAATTATATTTAAAAAGTAATAAATAATAAAAAAATGCTTTTCCTTCCACACTATCAAGGTTGGTTGGGGTTTCCTGTACTACCTTTATGGGTTACTTTTATATTCAATAATTCATACGATTCATTCTAGCAGAAATTTTGTGTTGATACTTTGAATACCCTATTAATATCCCCATTGTGTACCGTATTCTAAGGCCACTGTCACAGTCGTCAGTAATTGGGGATCACTTAGCTACTGGCCACCATTCCTTCCTCCACCACCCCCTTCGCCGTCCTATCCCAAATCCTTATCCTGTTATTGGATGCAGTGTCTAACAACATAACCAGTCCAGGTTATGGTGTGGCTGAGGGTGAGGGTATGGAGGCTGGTGTTGATGTTGTTCAGGGCCTTGTTGAGGTTGGTGATGCAGTGCCTGGTTATAGTTATGTTGTGGCTGAGGGTGTGGAGGCTGGTGTTGATGTTGTTCAGGGCCTTGTTGAGGTTGGTGATGCAGTGTCTGGTTATGGTTATGTTGTGGCTGAGGGTGTGGAGGCTGGTGTTGATGTTATTCAGGGCCTTGTTGAGGTTGGTGATGCAGTGCCTGGTTATAGTTATGTTGTGGCTGAGGGTGTGGAGGCTGGTGTTGATGTTGTTCAGGGCCTTGTTGAGGTTAGTGATGCAGTGCCTGGTTATGGTTATAACAATAAGCACTGCAATAAACAGCATGGAAATGATAGATCCAGACAACTTCTTTATGCGTGATATCCAAACTTCTGTAAATATAATTGATATCAACACGAGCGAGACAGATTTTGCAAGAGAAATTGTCAACATGCCTATGCACTCAGCCCCTGGTCCAGACTCATGGAATTCAATATTTATAATGAAATATTTTTCTAAACTGTATTCTAAACTAAAAAATTAGTTAGAAGCATGATGATGTTGCAGCACGTCTTCCTACTTGTTACACTGCAACATTGTTCAGATTTTGGACATTTCTTTCTCATTCACCTGCTATGTAGTATTAAAGTACGGATTAAAGGGAAGATTGCGACGCCGTTGTTATGGAGATATCACCCTCCTCCTCCTCCTCCTGACTGATGTTTACACATTTACGCCCCCTCCCCGCTCAGCTCGTTGTCGCCGTCTGGGGGCTTAGTGGGCGGCTGCCGGAGTGTGATGCTCCTTGGGACAGTCCTCTGTCCTTTTCTAGCCTTGTGCTCCTGCTGCCGTCCTCTCCAATTCTGCTGGGCATCTTTTCCTTTTCCTTCTGTTTCGTTTTTCTCCCCCCTCTTCTCCTATCTGCTTGCCGTTTCCTGCCGACCTTTTGCTCGTTCTGGTTCTTCCCTTGGACTTCTTCTACTTTGACGCCCGGGTGCTTGAGGAGGCATACTCTTGCACCCGTAGAACTGCAGTACCCGACGTCGAGAGCGAGGGGAACCTTTTATTGTCAATCCCCACTTCGTCACTGAACCCGATCTCGACGGACTGTCGGTTTCTTAAGGTGGCGTTTGTGGGGCGTATACTCACGACGCACCGCTAGGAGGCCCCGACAAGATCGGCGATAGCTTCTTGTTGGGTGTCCTGCCTCTAATTGTGGCTCCATGGTGGGTGTGGGGGCACATTCGTGAGTGAATTCGTAATTTCGTCAAGATGATAACTCCTGTTTCGGCTGCTTCTGGCTTACCTTTTCAGGCTCGTGGGGTGGGCGACCAAGCCCCCGAGTCGGTCCGTATTGGAAGACCGGGCTCTGTAGCCTCCGCTGCATTGGGCCCCGACCTTGCTCCTCCTTTGGCCTCTCTGACTCCTTCCCCTGGCTCCCCTCCCTCCTCTGTGGTTGGGTCGAGCCCCAAGCCCCCAGTGGTGACTACCTCGTCCCCTGGCGCGGCTCCTTCTCTAGTTGTTACTACTGCGCCTTTTAACCCCTCTCTCTCTGGGGGTTCTCACCGCCGTTCTGGTCACGGCCGCCCTCGCTCGATTCCTTCCAGTTCTGCTACCTATCAAGCCTTGTTTGGTCCCGCTTCGTGGGCCAAATATTTTGATCTCCTCCCTCTTGATTCTGCGCCTCCTGACGATTTCTCCCTTCATCGACATCTCGTTGATTCCGTGGATGCCTCCATTACTTTTAACCCCACTCGTCTCGGTACGCGTGTCGTTGCTGCTCCTTCTCAGGATGCTGCTTCCCGCTTGGCTGCCTTATCCTGCCTTGGCGAGACCCCCGTTCGGGTCTCGAAGAACGTCCAGTTGAATGCCAGTGTTGGCACTATTTTGCTCCCGCCCCATGTTGCGACCGGTGTTCGGGACCTACGCGACTGCCACGACGATATTCGACATATCCTCGCTGCCCAGGGCCATTCTATTCTCCAGGTGGACACGTTTACTCGTCCCCCTCGTGGTAGTCGCCGTCAACCCCTCCGGGTTGTGAAGATTACCTTTGATGGTAGGACCCTTCCACCCTCTGTCATTCTTGCTGGTGCCAGGTGCTCTGTCCAGGAGTACATTCCTTCTCCTCGGCTCTGCAACAAGTGCTGGAGGTTTGGGCATGGTGCCCTCCGCTGCTCCGGGACTGTCTCTCTCTGTCCTTTGTGTGGTGGCGAAGGTCACTCTAAGTCGGAGTGCGCTTCTCCCCAGGCTCGTTGCCTCAACTGCGGTGAGGCCCATCCTACCTTCTCCCGTGCGTGTGTCCATTACAAGCTTGAGGCAGCCGTCCTCAACTTGAAGCACCGGGAGCGTTTATCTTTTCCTGAGGCGAGGCGCCAGGTTCGCCGGCTCCCGCCTTATGCTAATATCTCTTATGCTCGCGTGTTGCGCTCTTCCTCTCCTCGTCCTTCCCGCCTTCCTCAGACTCACAACCGTTTCCAGGCCTTGGACCCTGATGCGCCCACTGCCCCCTCCTCTGTCCCTTTGGGTTCTCTCCCGAAGGATCCTCCTCCTGGTCCTCTGTCTGGGGTTCCCCTTCCTTCTACCCGGTCTGTCGTGTCTTCTGTGTCTCCTTCCTCGTCCCCCTCCGATCCTCCTTCCCATCCTCTTCCTCCATCTATCGGCTCTCCCCGCCGCCTGTCGGTGCGGGCGGATGTCCATCGCTCTCCTAACGGCCGTCGTGTGTGCTCTCGTTCGGCTTCTCCTGTTGAGACACTGGAATCCGTTGCCCGGTACGTAGTTGCTGGGACACCGGTCTCTTTAAGTCAGAAGCGTAAGCCTGGCTCCTCTCCTTCCTCTTCCCCGGCGGGTAAGAAGGCTTCGCTTTCTTCCTCAGCTCCTCCTTCTGGCTCTGTTGCTCCTTCCACTCCCGTTTCAGTGCTTGCGCCCCCTGTTCCTGCTATGGAGGTTTCTTTGGCCCCTACTTCCCTTTCGGTTGCTGCTCTTGCTGGGGTGCGCTCCTCTCTTTCTACTCCCCCTCTTCCTGCTGCTGTCCTTGACTGCTCCTCTCCGTTGTCTCCTCCTCCTCCTCCTCCTCCTCCTCCTCCTCCTCCGGACCCTGCCCGCCCACCTCTGATCTGTTCTCCCGTTTCCTTCCCTCCGTCTTTGCTCAGTTTACCCATGCCCCCTAACCCTGACTTTGCTGACCCTGATCCCGACCCTGATATTCTTTAACGTGCTCTGTTGGTCTTTCGCCTTTGTTTCTTCCTTGTTCTCTGTTTTTGTCCTTTCTCTTCTCGTCGTTGTCCATTCTTCAATGGAACGTTCGAGGTTATTACGCCAATTTCCTCGAACTCCAACTTCTGGTTTCGCGGTTTTCGCCCCTTTGTGTCTGTCTCCAGGAGCCGATGCTTGGTGCTCGTCCTGGTCGTTTTCGTGGCTATTCCTTTCTCTCCCCCCCCCCAGCCATTGCTGGGGCTTCTAATTCTTCTGCTCTCTTGATTCGGGCTGATGTTCCCTTTGTTCCTTTACTTTTTCCTTCGCCTCTCCATTGTTCTGCTGCTCGTATCTTTGTGGGGAAATGGTACACAGTTTGTTCCATTTATCTCCCCCCGAGTGTCCCGCTCTCTCTTCCTGATTTGAAACACCTCCTAGACTCCTTGCCGGAGCCTGTGCTCCTGCTGGGTGACTTCAATTGTCGTCATTCTCTTTGGGGTGACGTTCTGACGAATACCCGGGGTCGCCTCCTTGAGCCGTTTCTCCTCTCTTCTTCCCTGTCTCTTCTGAATTCTGGTGAGCCCACTCATTTGGACTCTCGAACTCGCACCCTTTCTTGTCTTGATCTTTCTCTCTGCTCTTCTTCTCTTTACTTAGATTTCACATGGCAGGTTCTTGATGACCTCCATGGAAGTGATCATTTCCCCATCCTTGTTTCCTTTTTCTCTTTTCGCCCTTCCCTCTCTTTCCCTAGGTGGCAGTTTGCTAAGGCGGACTGGACCCTGTTTTCCCTCAGTGCTACTCTCTCTGACCTCTCCCTTCTGCCCCTCTCTCGCGCTCTCCTCCTTTTTCATGACACTGTCTTCGACGCTGCCCTCCGCTCTATTCCTCGCTCTTCCTCTCGGGGTCCACGGAAGTGCGTTCCCTGGTGGAATGCGGACTGTGCTCGGGCTGTCCGCTGTAAGCGTGCAGCCTGGAAGAAGCACCGCCGTAGGCAGACGACCGATTCTTTTCTTTTCTTTCGGAAAGCGAGTGCGGTGGCCCGTAGGGCCATCCGTACAGCTAAACGTGAATGTTGGGCATCTTATGTCTCGACAATTACGTCCGAAACCCCTCTGGCCCAGATCTGGAAGCGTATCCGCAAGATAGCGGGTAAGTTCGTTCCCGATGTTTCACCGGTCCTTCACCTCCATGATACTCTTGTGGCGGACCCGTTGCAGGTCGCTTCCGAACTGGGTTCCCACTTTTCTTCTGTTAGCTCTGGTCTTCATCTTCCCCAATCTTTCCTTCTTCGTAAACCTGTCCTTGAGTCTCGTCCTTTAGATTTCTGCACTCATCTTCAGCTTCCCTATAATGATCCCTTCTCTCTCTCTGAACTTCGTTCTGCCCTGGCCCTCTGCGGTTCTACGGCGGCGGGCTCCGATGGTATTCATTATGAGATGCTTCGCCATCTCCCTCCGAGCACGTCTCAGTATTTACTGAGTCTGTATAATCGGATCTGGGAGTCGTCGTCAGTCCCTGAGGACTGGCTCGATGCCGTTGTCCTCCCTGTTCGCAAACCAGGGTCTCTGGGTACTTCCCCTAAGGACTTTCGCCCTATTGCTCTCACAAGCTGTGTCTGCAAACTCTTTGAACGTATGGTTAACGTTCGTCTGATGTGGGTCCTGGAACACTATCACCTCCTCTCCCCTTCTCAATTTGGTTTCCGCAAGTGCCGCAGCACGACAGATGTCCTGGTGAACTTGGAGGTCTATATACGTACTGCTTTTGCTGCGAAGACCTCCGTTGTTGCCGTCCTTTTTGACCTAGAAAAGGCTTACGACACCACTTGGCGTTATCATATCCTATCTCAACTTCATTCTTTTGGCCTTCGTGGTCATCTCCCTCTCTTTCTCCGCAGCTTCCTCTCTCGTCGTTCCTTTCGGGTGCGCCTTGGTACCGCTCTCTCTCCCCCTTTTCAGCAATACGAAGGTGTGCCCCAGGGTAGTGTTCTGAGCACTACTCTTTTTCTGGTTGCCCTCAATGGTCTTCTTTCCTCTCTTCCTTATGGTGTCTTCTCCGCTCTCTATGTCGATGATCTTACCCTTTGTTGTCAGGGTGATGATTCGCCTCTCCTTCAACGCCGGCTTCAACTTGCGATTGATGCCGTGTCGTCTTGGGCCACAGGTCATGGCTTCAAGTTCTCTACTTCTAAGACTTGTGCCATGACTTTTACGCGGAAACGGGTTGTTCTTCGTCCCTCTTTGTCGCTTTATGGTCATCCCCTTGAATACAAAGATTCCGCGAAGCTTTTGGGGTTATTCCTTGACACTCGTTTGTCTTGGTCTCCCCATATCTCTTACCTCCGTGTTGAGTGCTCTAAGTCCCTTACCCTCCTTCGGGTCTTGTCCCATACTTCTTGGGGGGCAGATAGGCGCACTCTCCTTGCTTTACATTCCTCTCTCGTCCTGTCTAAGCTCGATTATGGTTGCCCTGCTTACTCGTCTGCTTCTCCTTCTACTCTTCGCCGCCTTGATGCTTTGCACCATACTGGGTTGCGCCTCAGTTCTGGTGCCTTTCGTTCGACTCCCGTCCTTAGCTTGTATGTTGACACTGGCTTCCTGTCTCTCCAGGACCGCCGTGATCGCTACTGTCTTCGCTATCTTGCGCGGTCCTTGCAACATCCTTCCTCTCGTCTCTGTCGTGCTTTAACTTTTACCCCTCCTGCGGTTCCTGTTCCTCTTCACCACCTCCCTCTTTCTGTCCGGTTATCTCGCCTGCAGGATTCTTTTTCCGTTCGTATTTCTGATGTTTCTCCTCGTGTTGTTCCTTCTTTGCCCCCGTGGAGGGTCCCTCTTCCGCGGTTTTGTACATCCTTGACTCGTATCACTAAAGCTTTTACCCCTCCTACAGTTCTAAAACGCCTTTTCCTCGAGCACTTTTCTTCTCACTCCCGCTCCGTTTCTGTCTTCACCGATGGGTCTAAGTCAGCGGACGGTGTTGGCTACTCTGTTGTTTTTCCTGATCGCACTTATATGTGTCGCTTGCCTCCGGAGACTAGCATCTTTACAGCGGAACTTTATGCTATTCTCTATGCTCTTCGTCTCCTGCTTTCTCGTTGTCAGTCTTCCTTTGTGGTTGTTGTTGACTCTCGTAGTGCCCTCATGGCTCTCGGGTGCTTTAATCCAGTTCATCCGGTAGTTGTCGAGATCCAGCATTGGCTGTTTCTCGTTCACAGTAAATTTAAGTCGGTTGAGTTTTGTTGGGTTCCCAGCCATATTGGCGTGTCTTTAAATGAGCGTGCGGATGCTGCCGCTAAGGAAGCTGTCCGCTCTTGTCCCATCTCTCGTAAAGGCATTCCGTATTCCGACTTTTACCCGGTTATCCATTCCTCAGTCCTTACCCGTTGGCAGGCGTCTTGGTTGTCTGTTACTGGTAACAAGCTACGTACTCTTAAATGTTGTGTTTCCTCGTGGCCGTCCTCCTTCCACCGTAACCGGCGGTGGGAAACAGCTCTAGCGAGGTTGCGTATTGGCCATACTCGCTTAACCCATGGTCACTTGATGGAGCGCCGCCCTGCTCCTTATTGTCCTAGTTGCATTGTCCCTCTTACGGTCGTGCATGTCCTTCTTGAATGTCCTGACTTCCAGGACGAGCGTGTGTCTTGCTTTCCGACCGCCCCTCGCGGTCACCTGTCCCTCGATAGAATTCTTGGTGACTCGGATACTTTTGATATCGTTCGCCTTATGCGTTTTTGTTCTCGTATTGGCATCCTTGGTGATATTTAGCGCCCTCTGATTATTTTGCGTATTTGATGGTGCTACATAGCCTTCCCGGTTTGGTGCCTTCTTTTGATAATTACTTACTTACTTGGTTGTCTGTTACTGGTAACAAGCTACGTACTCTTAAATGTTGTGTTTCCTCGTGGCCGTCCTCCTTCCACCGTAACCGGCGGTGGGAAACAGCTCTAGCGAGGTTGCGTATTGGCCATACTCGCTTAACCCACGGTCACTTGATGGAGCGCCGCCCTGCTCCTTATTGTCCTAGTTGCATTGTCCCTCTTACGGTCGTGCATGTCCTTCTTGAATGTCCTGACTTCCAGGACGAGCGTGTGTCTTGCTTTCCGACCGCCCCTCGCGGTCACCTGTCCCTCGATAGAATTCTTGGTGACTCGGATACTTTTGATATCGTTCGCCTTATGCGTTTTTGTTCTCTTATTGGCATCCTTGGTGATATTTAGCGCCCTCTGATTATTTTGCGTATTTGATGGTGCTACATAGCCTTCCCGGTTTGGTGCCTTCTTTTGATAATTACTTACTTACTTACACATTTACGCCATTCATCGCCGTTCATTCACCGAATTCAAGAAACAACCAGAAAGCAGGTGTTTAACAGTGACTAACAATGATCACGGCAAACAGTAGTGAATCCATTCTTACGTCAGAGTCCTCACTTTCATGAGGGGTCCTGCTTAGTGCATGACGTCACTGGGGTCCTGCTTAGTGCATGATGTCACTAAGGTTCCTGCTTAGAGCATGACGTCACTTGGGTCCTTCTTAGTGCATGACGTCACTGGGGTCCTGCTTAGTGCATGACGTCACTGGGATTCCGCTTAGTGCATGACGTCACTGGGATCCTGCTTTGTGCATGAAGTCACTGGGGTTATGCTTAGTGCATTACGTCACTGGGGTCATGCTTACTGGATTCCTGCTTAATCTATGACGTCACTGGGATCGTGGTTAGTGCATGACGTCACTGGGGTCCTGCTTAGTGCATGACGTCTCTGGGGTCCTGCTTAGTGCATGACGTCACTACGGTCCTGTTCAGTACATGACGTCACTGGGATCCTGCTTAGTGCATGACGTCACTAGGGTCCTGCTTAGCTCATGACATCACAGGGGTCCTGTGTAGTGCATGACGTCACTGGAGTCCTGCTAAGTGCATGACGTTACTGGGATCATGCTTAGTACATGCCATCACTGGAGTCCTGCTGAGTGCATGACGTCACTGGGATCAAGTACTCTGTGGCCACCTGTTGAAGAGTGAGTTTCTGTGACAACCACTGACCTCAAAACATAGTACACAGTAGCTAAGTGTCCCCCACTCTAACAACTGCGACGACTAGTGTAGTAGACAGTCTCTAAGTGATCCCTAATCACTGCATAGTTTAATGTGTATAATGTATACTTAAAATTTTTGTGTTGTCAACTCCATAACTAATATAACTAAAAATGTCTTTTTATATAAATTAAATTATTTGACTAAAAATTTATGTAAAAAATTTTGTTAAAATTCTTAAAACTTTATACAAAATAGAAAATAACCAAAAAGTTTTTATTTACTTTTAGATTAGTAGTAAAATTTTTATATCAATATTTTTCATGGTACAAAATGTTTGTATTTAATAAATAATAAATATTATTATCTTGCTCATCCTCTTACACCCACATCATTGAATTATCGTGATTTTCTATACCTCTTTTATGATTAACTTTTATATATAAATTTTTTTTTGTTTCTTTTTACCAGAAATTTTATGTTGATACTTTCAATGCCTTATTAATATCCGCTTTGTGTACCATATTCTTAGGCCATTGTCAAAGTTGTCAGTAAGTAAGGATAATTTAGCTGCTGGGCACCAATCCTTCCTCCCCCCCGTCCAATCCCTAATCCTTATCTTGTAATTGGATGCAGTGCCTGGTTATGGTTATGTTGTGGCTGAGGGTGTGGAGGCTGGTGTTGATGTTGTTCAGGGCCTTGTTGAGGATAGTGATGCAGTGCCTGGTTATGGTTATAACAATAAACTGCATGAAAGTGGAAGATCCGGACAACTTCATTATCGTATTATCCAAACTGCTGTAAATATAATTGATATCAACACGAGCGAGGCAGATTTTGCAAGAGAAATTGTCAACATGTCCATGCACTCGGCCCGGGTCCAGACTCATGGAATTCAATATTTATAATGAAATATTATTCTAATCTATATTCTAAACTAAAAAAGGAGTTTAAAAGCATGATATTGCAACATATCCTAATTCTTGGATCATAGAGTTTAGAACCTCGATGTTGCAACATATCATAATACTTAGGTCATAGAGTTAAGAAGCATGATGATGTTGCAGCTTATCCTAATATTTGAGCATAGAGTTTAGAAGCATGAAGATGTTGCAACATATCTTAATATATGATCATAGAGTTTAGAAGCATGATGATGTTGCAACATGTCCTAATACTTGGTCATAGAATTTAGAAGCATGATGATGTTGCAACATATCCTAATCCTGGGTCATAGAGCTTAGAAGGAAGATGACCGATGACGTTGCAACATATCTTAATACTTCGATCATAGAGTTAGGAAACATGATGGTGTTGCAACACGTCTTCCTACTTGTTATACTTCAACATTGTTCAGGTTTTGGACATTTCTTTCTCATTCACTTGTTATACAGTATTTAAATACTGGTTAAAAGAAAGATGCGACGCCGTTGTCATGGAGACATCCCTCCTCCTCCTGACTGATGTTTACACATTTAAGCCATAAACTGCATACATGTCCTGTTTTATGCCCTCCAAAAGAAGCAAACAGCCGGGTTTGTCATTTAGGAAACTGGGCCTTCAGGGGTGAATTCATCGTCTAAATGTCGCCTGTATCTGTGTGAGGAGCGAGGTGGTTGAGAGATGGTGTTGGGTCGCAGAGGGAGGGAGAGAGAGAGAGAGAGAGCCTCGACTCCCTGCCTAGGAAGCTCAAGGAAATAAATGATAGATTTTACAGGACGTGTTCTGAGATCATTGGGGGTGGAGGGTCCTCAAAGGAGATTTGAAAGTGATTGATGGACAACGAGTGTTTTCATGTCCACTAATTCAGTAGTGAATAAGATAATATTAATGTAAGAAATAAATGCGTAATTACACAAAAAATTCTCATCGACCCAAAAATAATGCTTCGTCTTCATCTTCAAAGCAATTGATTCTCAATGTTGCAAGGAGTATAGATTATCTGGAGGCATGAAGAGAGGGAAGATGGATGTCCTGTCGAGGGGAGACTAGGTAATCTTGCTCTACAGTTGCATTGATCAGCTGAAGAAGAAGTTGGGTTGCTGTAAACGTCATAGAGTTGTCAACCATAGAGTGTACCTAACTGAGTGCTTCATGCAAAGTGCTTCAGCTATGTCTGACGTCGTTGTATATCTATATCTGTCGATCATGTCAGTGTTGCTGGTCAGCATGCCTCAGGTGATGGTCTAGTTGTGTGCAGAAATATTGTGATATTGCTAGTGAATTCAAGAAACAACCAGAAAGCCGGTGTTTAACAGTGCCTTTCAATGATCACTGCACAGAGCAGTGATTCCATTCGCATGTCAGAGTCCTCACATTCATGAGGGGTCCTGCTTAGTACATGACGTCACAGGTCTTTCTTAGTGCATGACGTCACAGGGAGTCCTGCTTAGTGCATGACGTCACTGGGATCCTGCTTAGTACATGACGTCAATGGGTTCCTGCTTAGTGCATGACGTCACAGAGGTTCTGCTTAGTACTTGACGTCACTGGAATAAAGTACACTGTGGCCACCTGACCAAAACACCAACAACAAGAAACACCAGCGTGACCAAAACACTAACAACAAGAAACACCTGTTGAAAAGTGAGTTTCTGTGACAACCACTGACCTCAGAACACGGTACATAGTAGCTAAGTGTCCCCCCACACTTTTTTTTTTTTTGAGATATATACAAGAGTTGTTATATTCTTGTACAGGCACTAGTACGCGTAGCGTTTCGGGCAGGTCCCTGGAATACGATCCCCTGCCGCGAAGAATCGTTTTTTCATCCAAGTACACATTTTACTGTTGCGTTAAACAGAGGCTACAGTTAAGGAATTGCACCCAGTAAATCCTCCCCGGCCAGGATACGAACCCATGACATAGCGCTCGCGGAACGCCAGGTGAGTGTCTTACCACTACACCACTCTAACAACTGCTACGACTACTGCAGTAGACAGTCTCTTAAGTGATCCCTAATCACTGCATAGTTTAATTAATGTGTATAATGAAACACTTAAAAAATTTTTGCAAGAACCTATAACTTATTTAACTGTTGTTGCTGTTATAGATTCGTTACCTGTAACAAAGTTCTAAGTAGCACGGGCTACGGTGAGCCCGTAGATAGTTATTTGTAATGTAAGTAAAGTATCTTTCTATATAAATAAAATTATTTTACTAATAAATTAGGTCAAAAACTTTTGTGCTAAACTTTTTAAAACTTTTTACAAAATAAAAAATACTTAAATTATTTTTGTTTACTTCTATTTTTGTAATAAAATTTTTATATCTATATTTTTCATGGTACAAAATGTTTGTATTTAATAAATAATAAATATTAACATCTTGCTCATCCTCTCACACCTACATCGTTGAATTGTCGTGGTTTTCTATACCTCTTTAATGATTAACTTTTATATTCAAAACTTTTTGTTTTGTTTCATTTTACCAGAAATTTTAAGTTGATACTTTCAATGCCTTATTAATATCCGCTTTGTGTACTGTATTCTTAGGCCATTGTCAAAGATGTCAGTAAGTAAGGATAACTTAGCTGCTGGGCACCACTCCTTCCTCCCCCCCGTCCAATCCCTAAACCTTATCCTGTAATGGGATACAGTTCCTGGTTATGTTGTGGCTGAGAGTGTGGAGGCTGGTGTTGATGTTGTTCAGGGCCTTGATGAGGTTGGTGATGCAGTGCCTGGTTATGGTTATAACAATAAAGACTTCGATAAATAGCATGAAAGTGGTAGATCCGGACAACTTCTTTATGCGTGATATCCAAACTCCTGTAAATATAATTTATATCAACACGAGCATAGTAGAATTTGCAAGAGAAATTGACAACATGCCAATGCACTCAGCCCCGGGTTTCAACTCATGGAATTCAATATTTATAAAGAAATATTTTACTAAACTAAAAAAAAGCTTAGAACCTTGATAATGCAAAATATCCTAATACTTGGGCCATAGAGTTTAGAAGCATGACGATGTTGCAACACGTCTTCCTACTTGTTTCACTTCAACATTGTTTAGATTTTGGACATTTCTTTCTCATTCACTTGTTATATAGTATTTAAATACCGGTTAAAGGGAAGATTGCGACGCCGTTGTGATGGAGACATCCCTCCTCCTCCTCCTGAGTTATGTTTACACATTTACGCCATAAACAGCATATGTGTCATATTTTATGCCCTCCAAAGGAAGCAAACAGTCTGGTTTGTCATTTAAGAAACTGGGCTTTTAGGGGAGAATTCATCGTCTAAATGTCACCTGTATCTGTGTGAGGAGCGAGGTGGTTGAGAGATGGTGTTTGGTGGCAGAGGGGAAGAGAGAGAGCCTCGACCCCCTGCCCTGGAAACTCAAGGAAATATATGATAGATTTTACAAGACCTGTTCTGAGATCGGGGGGGCGGGGGGGGGGGGGGGTCCTCTAAGCAGATTTGAAAGTGATTGATGGACAACGAGTGTTTTCATGTCCACTAATTCAGTAGTGATTTAGATGCAGGCGATGAGTCACAATAACGTGGCTGAAATATGTTGACCAGTCCACACACTAGAAAGTGAAGGGACGACGACGTTTCGGTCCGTCCTGGACCATTCGCTAGTCGATTAGCTAGTGATTCAGATCCCCCTCCCCATCCGGCCCGTTGGCGTCGTGAGGGGGCTTGGTGGACGGCTGCCGGAGTGTGATGCTCCGTTGGGCAGTCCTCTGTCCTTTTCTGGCCTTGCACTCCTGCTGCTGTCTTCTCTAATTGTGCCGGATCGCTTTTCCTTTTCCTTATGTTTCGTTTTTCTCCCCCCTCTTCTCCTATCTGCTTGTCGTTTCCTGCCGACCTTTTGCTTGTTTTGGATTATTTCTTTGGACTTCTTCTATTTTGACGCCCGGGTGCTTGAGGAGGCATACTCTTGCACCCGTAGAACTGTAGTACCCAACGTCTCGAGCGAGGGGAACCTTTTATTGTCAATCCCCCTTTCGTCGCTGAACCCGATCTCGACGGACTGACGGTTCTTAAGGCGGCGTTTGTGGGGCGTATAGTCACGACGCACCCCTAGGGGGCCCCAGCATGATCGGCGATAGCTTCCTGTTGGGTGTCCTGCCTCTAATTGTGGCTCCATGGTGGGTATCGGGGCACATTCTTGGATGAATTTTTCTCTTCCTTTCTATGTCATTGAATGTTTCCGTTGTACCCTCTCAGGCTCGTGGGGTGGGCGACCAAGCCCCCGAGTCGGCCTGTATTGGAAGACCAGGCTCTGTAGCTCTCGCTGCGTTGGGCCCCGACCTTGCTCCTCCTTTGACCGTCCTGACTTCTTCCCCCAGCTCCCCTCCCTCCTCTGTGGTTGGGTCGAGCCTCCAGCCCCCGGTGGTGACCACTTCGTCCCCTGGTGCGGCTAAGTCTCTCGTTGTGACTACTGCGCCTTTTGACCCCTCTCTCTCTAGGGGTTCTCAACGCCGTTCGCGCCCCAGCCGCACTCGCTCGATTCCTTCCCGTGCTGATGCGTATCAGGCCTTGTTTGGTCCTGCTTCATGGGCCAAATACTTTGATCTCCTCCCTCTTGATTCTGCGCCTCCTGACGATTTCTCCCTCCATCGGCATCTTGTAGATTCCGTGGATGCGTCTGTTACTTTCAACCCCACTCGTCTCGGTACACGTGTCGTTGCTGCTCCTTCTCAGGATGCAGCTTCCCGCTTGGCTGCCTTATCTTGCCTTGGCGAGATCCCTGTTCGGGTCTCCAAGAACGTTCAGATGAATGCCAGTGTTGGCACTATTCTCCACCCACCCCATGTTGCAACCGGTGTTCGGAATCTGCAGGATTGCCACGATGATATTCGGCATATCCTTGATGCCCAAGGCCATTCTGTCCTCCAAGTTGATTCGTTTACTCGTCCCCCTCGTGGTCGTCGCCGTCAACCCCTTCGTGTTGTGAAGATCACCTTTGATGGTAGGACCCTTCCACCCTCGGTCATTCTTGCTGGTGCTAGGTGCTCTGTCCAGGAGTATATTCCTTCTCGACTTTGTAACAAACGCTGGAGGTTTGGGCATGGTGCCCTTCGCTGCTCTGGGACTGTCTCTCTCTGTCCTTTGTGTGGGGGTGAAGGTCACTCTAAGTCGGAGTGCACTTCTCCCCAAGCTCGCTGCCTCAACTGCGGTGAGGCCCATCCTGCCTTCTCCCGTGCCTGTGTCCATTACAAGCTTGAGGCAGCCGTCCTCGTCCTGAAGCACCGGGAGCATTTATCTTTTCCTGAGGCGAGGCGCCAGGTTCGCCGGCTCCCGCCTTATACTAACATCTCTTATGCTCGCGTGTTGCGCTCCTCCTCTCCCCCTTCCTCAGACTCACAACCGTTTCCGGGCCTTGGACCCTGATACGCCCACTGCCCCCTCCTCTGTCCCTTTGTGTTCTGTCCCGAGAGGTCCCTCTCCTGGTCCTCTGTCTGGGGTTCCCCTTCTTTCTACCCGGTCTGTCATGTCTCCTGTGTCTTCTTCCTCGTCCCCCTCCGATCCTCCTTTCCATCCTCTTCCACCATCTATCTGCTCTCCCCGCCGCCTGTCGGTGCAGGCGGATGTCCATCGCTCTCCTAACGGCCGTCGTGTGTGCTCTCGTTCAGCTTCTCCTGTTGAGACACTAGAATCCGTTGCCCGGTACGTAGTTGCTGGGACACCAGTCTCTTTAAGTCAGAAGCGTAAGCCTGGCTCCTCTCCTTCCTCCTCCCCGGCGGGTAAGAAGGCTTCGCTTTCTTCCTCAGCTCCTACTTCTGGCTCTGTTGCTCGTTCCCCTCCCGTTTCAGTGATTGCGCCCCCTGTTCCTGCTATGGAGGTTTCTTTGGCCCCTGCTTCTTTTTCGGTTACTGCTCTTGCTTGGGTGCGCTCCCCACTTTCTACTCCCCCTCTTCCTGCTGCTGTCCTTGACTGCTCCTCTCCGTTGTCTCCTCCTCTTCCTCCTCCTCCTCCTCCTCCGGACCCCGCCCGCCCACATCTGATCTGTTCTCCCGTTTCCTTCCATCCGTCTTTGCTCAGTTTACCCATGCCCCCTAACCCTGACTTTGCTGACCCTGATCCCGACCCTGATATTCTTTAACGTGCTCTGTTGCTCTTTCGCCTTTGTTTCTTCCTTGTTCTCTGTTTTTGTCCTCTCTCTTCTCGTCGTTGTCCATTCTTCAATGGAACGTTCGAGGTTATTACGCCAATTTCCTCGAACTCCAACTTCTGATTTCGCGGTTTTCGCCCCTCTGTGTCTGTCTCCAGGAGCCGATGCTTGGTGCTCGTCCTGGTAGTTTTCGTGGCTATTCCTTTCTCTCCCCCCCCCAGCCGTAGCTGGGGCTTCTAATTCTTCTACTCTCTTGTTTCGTGCTGATGTTCCCTTTGTTCCTTATTTTTTCCTTCGCCTCTCCATTGTTCTGCTGCTCGTATCTTTGTGGGGAAATGGTACACAGTTTGTTCCATTTATCTCCCCCCCCGAGTGTCCCGCTCTCTCTTCCTGATTTGAAACACCTCCTAGACTCCTTGCCGGAGCCTGTGCTCCTGCTGGGTGACTTCAATTGTCGTCATTCTCTTTGGGGTGACGTTCTGACGAATACCCGGGGTCGCCTCCTTGAGCCGTTTCTCCTCTCTTCTTCCCTGTCTCTTCTGAATTCTGGTGAGCCCACTCATTTGGACTCTCGGACTCGCACCCTTTCTTGTCTTGATCTTTCTCTCTACTCTTCTTCTCTTTACTTAGATTTCACGTGGCAGGTTCTTGATGACCTCCATGGAAGTGATCATTTCCCCATTCTTGTTTCCTTTTTCTCTTTTCGCCCTTCCCTCTCTTTCCCTAGGTGGCAGTTTGCTAAGGCGGACTGGACCCTATTTACCCTCAGTGCTGTTTTCTCTGACCTCTCCCTTCTGCCTCTCTCTCGCGCTCTCCTCCTATTTCATGACACTGTCTTCAACGCTGCCCTCCGCTCTATTCCTCGCTCTTCCTCTCGGGGTCCACGGAAGTGCGTTCCCTGGTGGAATGCGGACTGTGCTCGGGCTGTCCGCTGTAAGCGTGCAGCCTGGAAGAGGCACCGCCGTAGGCAGACGACCGATTCTTTTCTTTTTTTTCGGAAAGCGAGTGCGGTGGCCCGTAGGGCCATCCGTACGGCTAAACGTGAATGTTGGGCATATTATGTCTCAACAATTACGTCCGAAACCCCTCTGGCCCAGATCTGGAAGCGTATCCGCAAGATAGCGGGTAAGTTCGTTCCTGATGTTTCACCGGTCCTTCACCTCCATGATACTCTTGAGGCGGACCCTTTGCAGGTCGCTTCCGAACTGGGTTCCCACTTTTCTTCTGTTAGCTCTGGTCTTCATCTTCCCCAATCTTTCCTTCTTCGTAAACCTGTCCTAGAGTCTCGTCCTTTAGATTTCTGCACTCATCTTCAGCTTCCCTATAATGATCCCTTCTCTCTCTCTGAACTTCGTTCTGCCCTGGCCCTCTGCGGTTCTACGGCGGCGGGCTCCGATGGTATTCATTATGAGATGCTTCGCCATCTCCCTCCGAGCACGTCTCAGTATTTACTGAGTCTGTATAATCGGATCTGGGAGTCGTCGTCAGTCCCTGAGGACTGGCTCGATGCCGTTGTCCTCCCTGTTCGCAAACTGGGGTCTCTGGGTACTTCCCCTAAGGACTTTCGCCCTATTGCTCTCACAAGTTGTGTCTACAAACTCTTTGAACGTATGGTTAACGTTCGTCTGATGTGGTTCCTGGAACACCATCACCTCCTCTCCCCTTCTCAATTTGGTTTC
The DNA here is from genome assembly GCF_040958095.1 of Procambarus clarkii. Classification (NCBI taxonomy): domain Eukaryota; kingdom Metazoa; phylum Arthropoda; class Malacostraca; order Decapoda; family Cambaridae; genus Procambarus; species Procambarus clarkii. The sequence continues at coordinate 9,291,338 of NC_091208.1, forward strand.
CGCAAGTGCCGGAGCACGACAGATGTCCTGGTGAACTTGGAGGTTTATATTCGTACTGCTTTTGCTGCGAAGACCTCCGTTGTTGCCGTCCTTTTTGACCTGGAAAAGGCTTACGACACCACTTGGCGTTATCATATCCTATCTCAACTTCATTCTTTTGGCCTTCGTGGTCATCTCCCTCTCTTTCGCCCCAGCTTCCTTTCTCGTCGTTCCTTTCGGGTGCGCCTTGGTACCGCTCTCTCTCCCTCTTTTCAGCAATACGAAGGTGTGCCCCAGGGTAGTGTTCTGAGCACTACTCTTTTTCTGGTTGCCCTCAATGGTCTTCTTTCCTCTCTTCCTTCTGGTGTCTTCTCCGCTCTCTATGTCGATGATCTTACCCTTTGTTGTCAGGGTGATGATTCGCTTCTCCTTCAACGCCGGCTTCAACTTGCAATTGATGCCGTGTCGTCTTGGGCCACAGATCATGGCTTCAAGTTCTCTACTTCTAAGATTTGTGCCATGACTTTTACGCGGAAACGGGTTGTTGTTCGTCCCTCTTTGTCCCTTTATGGTCATCCCCTTGAATACAAAGATTCCGCGAAGCTTTTGGGGTTATTCCTTGACACTCTTTTGTCTTGGTCTCCCCATATCTCATACCTCCGTGTTGAGTGCTCTAAGGCCCTTACCCTCCTTCGGGTCTTGTCCCATACTTCTTGGGGGGCAGATAGGCGCACTCTCCTTGCTTTACATTCCTCTCTCGTCTTGTCTAAGCTCGATTATGGTTGCCCTGCTTACTCGTCTGCTTCTCCTTCTACTCTTCGCCGTCTTGATGCTTTGCACCATACTGGGTTGCGCCTCAGTTCTGGTGCCTTTCGTTCGACTCCCATCCTTAGCTTGTATGTTGACACTGGCTTCCTGTCTCTCCAGGACCGCCGTGATCGCTACTGTCTTCGCTATCTTGCGCGGTCCTTGCAACATCCTTCCTCTCGCCTCTGTCGTGCTTTAATTTTTACCCCTCCTGCGGTTCCTGTTCCTCTTCACCACCTCCCTCTTTCTGTCCGGTTATCTCGCCTACAGGATTCTCTTTCCGTTCGTATTTCTGATGTTTCTCCTCGTGTTGTTCCTTCTTTGCCCCCGTGGAGGGTCCCTCTTCCGCGGTTTTGTACATCCTTGACCCGTATCACTAAAGCTTTTACCCCTCCTACGATTCTAAAACGCCTTTTCCTCGAGCACTTTTCTTCTCACTCCCGCTCCGTTTCTGTCTTCACCGATGGGTCTAAGTCAGCGGACGGTGATGGCTACTCTGTTGTTTTTCCTGATCGCACTTATATGTGTCGCTTGCCTCCGGAGACTAGCATCTTTACAGCGGAACTTTATGCTATTCTCTATGCTCTTCGTCTCCTGCTTTCTCGTTGTCAGTCTTCCTTTGTAGTTGTTGTTGACTCTCGTAGTGCCCTCATGGCTCTCGGGTCCTTTAATCCGGTTCATCCAGTAGTTGTCGAGATCCAGCATTGGCTGTTTCTCGTTCCCAGTAAATTTAAGTCGGTTGAGTTTTGTTGGGTTCCCAGCCATATTGGTGTGTCTTTAAATGAGCGTGCGGATGCTGCCGCCAAGGAAGCTGTCCGCTCTTGTCCCATCTCTCGTAAAGGCATTCCGTATTCCGACTTTTACCTGGTTATCCATTCCTCAGTCCTTACCCGTTGGCAGGCTTCTTGGTTGTCTGTTACTGGTAACAAGCTATGTACTCCTAAATGTTGTGTTTCCTCGTGGCCGTCCTTCTTCCACTGTAACTGGCGGTGGGAAACAGCTCTGGCGAGGTTGCGTATTGGCCATACTCGCTTAACCCATGGTCACTTGATGGAGCGCCGCCCTGCTCCTTTTTTGTCCTAGTTGCATTGTCCCTCTTACGGTCGTGCATGTCCTTCTTGAATGTCCTGACTTCCAGGACGAGCATGTGTCTTGCTTTCCGACCGCCCCTCGCGGTCACCTGTCCCTCGATAGAATTCTTGGTGACTCAGATACTTTTGATATCGTTCGCCTTATGCATTTTTGTTCTCGTATTGGCATCCTTGGTGATATTTAGCGCCCTCTGATTATTTTGCGTATTTGATGGTGCTACATAGCCTTCCCGGTTTGGTGCCTTCTTTTGATAATTACTTACTTGAATACAAAGATTCCACGAAGATTTTGGGGTTATTCCTTGACACTCGTTTGTCTTGGTCTCCCCATATCTCTTACCTCTGTGTTGAGTGCTCTAAGGCCCTTATCCTCCTTCGGGTCTTGTCCCATACTTCTTGGGGGGCAGATAGGCGCACTCTCCTTGCTTTACATTCCTCTCTCGTCCTGTCTAAGCTCGATTATGGTTGCCCTGCTTACTCGTCTGCTTCTCCTTCTACTCTTCGCCGTCTTGATGCTTTGCACCATACTGGGTTGCGCCTCAGTTCTGGTGTCTTTCGTTCTACTCCCATCCTTAGCTTGTATGTTGACACTGGCTTCCTGTCTCTCCAGGACCGCCGTGATCGCTACTGTCTTCGCTATCTTGCGCGGTCCTTGCAACATCCTTCCTCTCGCCTCTGTCGTGTTTTAACTTTTACCCCTCCTGCGGTTCCTGTTCCTCTTCACCACCTCCCTCTTTCTGTCCGGTTATCTCGCCTACAGGATTCTCTTTCCGTTCGTATTTCTGATGTTTCTCCTCGTGTTGTTCCTTCTTTGTCCCCGTATAGAGTCCCTCTTCCGTGGTTTTGCACATCCTTGACCCGTATCACTAAAGCTTTTACCCCTCCTACGGTTCTAAAACGCCTTTTCCTCAAGCACTTTTCTTCTCACTCCTGCTCCGTTTCTGTCTTCACCGATGGGTCTAAGTCTGCGGATGGTGTTGGCTACTCTGTTGTTTTTCCTGATCGCACTTATGTGTCGCTTACCTCCAGAGACTAGCATCTTTACATCAGAGCTTTATGCTATTCTCTATGCTCTTCGTCTCCTGCTTTCTCGTTGTCAGTCTTCCTTTGTAGTTGATGTTGACTCTCGTAGTGCCCTCATGGCTCTCGGGTCCTTTAATCCGGTTCATCCAGTAGTTGTCGAGATCCAGCATTGGCTGTTTCTTGTTCACAGTAAATTTAAGTCGGTTGAGTTTTGTTGGGTTCCCAGCCATATTGGTGTGTCTTTAAATGAGCGTGCGGATGCTGCCGCCAAGGAAGCTGTCCGCTCTTTTCCCATCTCTCGTAAAGGTATTCCATATTCCGACTTTTACCCAGTTATCCATTACTCCGTCCTTACCCGTTGGCAGGCTTCTTGGTCGTCTGTTACTGGTAACAAACTACGTACTCTGAAATGTTGTGTTTCCTCATGGCCGTCCTCCTACCACCATAACCTGCGTTGGGAAACGGCTCTGGCGAGGTTGCGTATTGGCCATACTCGCTTCACCCAAATCACTTGATGGAGCGCCGCCCTGCTCCTTATTGTCCTAGTTGCATTGTCCCTCTTACGGTCGTGCATGTCCTTCTTGAATGTCCTGACTTCCAGGACGAGCGTGTGTCTGGCTTTCCGACCGCCCCTCGCGGTTACCTGTCCCTCAATAGATCTCTTGGTGACTCGGATACTTTTGATATCGTTCGCCTTATGCGTTTTTGTTCCCGTATTGGCATCCTTGGTGATATTTAGCGCTCTCTGATTATTCTGCACATTTGATGGTGCTACATAGCCTTCCCGGTTTGGTGCCTTCTTTTGATAATTAACTACTTACTTAGTGATTCAGATAATATTAAATCAAGAAATAAATGAGTAGTTACACTAAAAATTCAAGTCTTCCCTAAGTTAATGTTTCCTCTTCATCTTCAAAGCAATTGATTCTCACAATGTTGCAAGAAGTATAGATTACACGGAGGCATGAAGAGAGGGAAGATGGATGTCCTGTCGACGGGAAACTAGGTAATCTTGCTCTGCAGTTGCATTGATCAACTGAAGAAGAAGTAGGATTGGTGTAAACGTCTTAGACTTGTCAACCATAGAGTGTACCTGAGTGTTTGATGTAAAGTGCTTCAGCTATGTCTGATGTCCGTGTATATCTATATCTGTCGAGCATGTCAGTGTTGCTGGTGAGCATACCTTTGGTGATGGTCTGGTTGTGTGCATAAATATTAAATATTGTGTTATTACTGTTGAATTGAAGAAACAACCAGAAAGCAGGTGTTTAACAGTGCCTTATAATGATCACTGCACAGAGCAGTGAGTCTATTCGCATGTCAGAGTCCTCACAATCATGAGGGGTCCTGCTTAGTGCATGACGTCAATGGGGTCCTGCTCAGTGCATGATGTCCCTGGGGTTCTGCTTAGTGCATGACGTCACTGGGGTCCTGCTTAGTGCATGACGTCACTGGTCTCCTCTCACTGTCAGTACTTGGTCACGTGACCCTAAATGGGTCACTGAAAACTGTAAAGTTGTTCTACTTTCCACCATCGTGTTTAACGGAAGTAATTCATTAACATACAGAGCCTGACACCAACCTCATTACATAATACACTGTAATATTACAGCCAATTTTCCTGGATAGCGTGTCAAGCTGTCCTCCTAATAGAACGTTGCATTTTGACGTATAGTCTACCTAAGACCAAAAGAAGTTTTTTTTTTTATTTTTATTTTTACATGCAAAGCATGCAACTTAAATACAATAAAAACAACACAGAATACAGAACAGAACAAAAGAAAACAATAGACCACCGGCCAGAAGGGCCGATAGCATTTCACAATAAACCACAAACATGATAAAGGCATAGAAAAATACAGCATACAACAAGGCACAAAGTAGAATACAATGGCAAACTAGCAAGCACAGTAACATCACAAAACAAAACCGTCATAAAACAAAACATACATCAAAGGCACAACAAGGAACATAACAGTACAATCACAATACATTCCAAACAAAACATAAAGAACAAACACGTACAACAGGTAAAGCACGCCATAACAAACGGAAGGCAAAACAAAATGGCAAAACCGAACAAAGAGCACTCGCCAACAGCCTGAAGGGCACACAATATGACATACACAAGTGCATACGACATCCACAACCGAACACACAAATACACAGGAACCGCACACCCACCCACCAGCCATACAAAGAAAACCTACAACATACACCGGAGCACGCAGGAACCGGGAAACAAAACCCACCCCACCCACTCACACACACACACCCCATCCTCACCGCACACAAGAAGGAAACACAGAATACACAGAAATCATTTGCGAGGAACAGCGTGAGAAATGTACTTCTCCGGGAAAACAGCGGAAGGATACTTCTTCTTGTAAGCCTCCCAGACCAAATCTTCAAGGTCGGTAGGGTTTTTGATCCATCATAAACTCAGGAACATCGATATCGGGCGGCATCGGCCAACGCCCGAGGTCACTGACGCAAGTCGCATAACGAGGCCGGGGAGCGCCATCCACGCCCATCGAGGAAGCAGACGACACTGGAGAAGCGGACGAGGGCCGCCGAGACTGCCACGCTGTCGCACACATAGGAGCAGGGGCCGGACGACGAGACTGTAGCACCTCCATGGATACCGCAGGAGACACAGAAGAGACTGCTGGAGACGGAAGAGGAGGCAAGACCGCTGCCGAGCAAACGGGTACCGAGGAAGGTGCCACAGAACTCTCAGAGCGAGCATCCTTTCTCAACACTATCACCAGGCCACCCCGCTCACCACCAACCACAGCAGGGGAAACCACCCCCCACGAAGAACCGGAGCCACCCCACGCAGGCAACGCACCTGAAGCAGGACCCTCGGACACCAGACCAGGAGGAGAGGCCGAAACGCCGGCAGCGGCATCCTCAGGCAAGTGTACCTCCGCCACCACCATAGTGTGCACCACATCCGGAGCAACCCCACCGTCAACGGAAGGAGGACACTCGTCTAAGTCGCCAACTTCAGCCCACGCAGAAGAACGCCGGGAACGCTTAGGCTCGGGCTGCACATCATCAGACCCGGAGGCAGACTCAGCGACTCGCGCAGCACTAGCCGGGCGAACCGACGCACGCCGCAGTACGGCAGCCTCCTCAACCACATGGGGCACCAGGCCAGGCACAGGAGGGAATGCTGGATCCACCCCAGCTCCCAGCACAGCCGGAACAGACGGCGAGGGTGCAGGGACTGGGACAGACACAGCAGAGGAAGAACTGGAAGACGAGGGGTCCGAGCAAACGGCAGTCGTAAGAGGCTCGGAGACACCAGCCGGAACAGGCGGAGCACTGGGCGAGGACACAACCTCCAGAGGAGACGCGGCAACAACAGGGGGCGCAACAGCTGATACAGAGGGCACCTCCTCAGCCGAAGAGACGTCCACACCCACCGAATCATCCCCCACAGGAAGGGGCGGAAAATCCTCCTCACTGAAGAGATTCACCGGTGCAACAGCAGGCGCAGAACAGGCAGCAGCCTGATGGCCCAAGAGACCACAACGATAACACGTCCGCGGCTGGCGGGCATAAAACACCCGAACGTTGTACCCCATAAGGCGCACAGAGGACGGAATATCCGCCCGGAGTCTCATGCCCAGGGTGCAAATGATAGACCTCACACCCTTAAGAGGACTAGAAGACACCACGTTCACCCTCACACTAACTACCGAGCCAAACCGGCCGAAATACAGCCGTAGCAGAGCCTCTGGAAACTCCAAGGGAGCCCCATGCACACTGATGTAAGTGCACCACTTCTATCCGAGAGGGTTACAGAGCCCTCACCATCCGGCAGGGGTAGTGTCCGCCCCTCGTATCGCCGGAGAAAATCGCGATACGCCACCTCCTCCGTGAACTTCACAATCGCCTTACGGGCCGTAAGGCGATTGTGAAGTTCAACTACCATTAACTGGTGTTGATGGTAGTTAGTAACGGCATTTCACAAGCCAGTGCAATCTCCGGGTAACCAGCCCGCACAGAGAACTCTAGTCCCACAGACTGAGCCCGGACGACAGGGGGTAGAGGGACCCCCATCGTAACGCCACGTCAGCATAGGCGAGCAGAGACACACCCGCCCCCAACCGGCCGAAACTGGCAAACAACACCAACTGCTGGAGCGCCGATGCAACACGTCTGTCCCCTACCAAAGCTAAGGCCAGACCTCAGACCAAAAGAAGTCGTGGAAAACAGAAGCGGCTCGCGAAAGTGACATACTGTCCCGTTTTCTGTTATGGGTCTGCTGGTTGGTTAGGATACGGGCACTTTAATACGACAGTTTCTTGACGTTTGGAAGCGTTAGGAGGATTAGCTGAATGTGTATTCTTTTCAAATTTGTTATGCTTCCAATGTAGGGGAAAAAATGGATATTATTGCATTTAAGCTTTAAATTGTGCCTTTGATCCTTGCCCTAGATATCTTCCGTAAACTCTCTAAGACAAGTTTCTAAAAAATAATAACGATTTTCTAGATTTTGGAGACATAAACAATTACAAAATATATATTACCCAACGCCAAAAACTGTTACATTGTATAAATTTTTACATCGCTGTAAAATTGCCTACAATGTCACAAAACAAAGTTTCAGGTAAGGGTAAAGAAAATACTTTGCTGAAAGCACTTATCTAATGCAGCCCAAATCAGAATCACTTTTGCGCTTCATCTTCTTCACCCTCTTCCCTTCTCATCCTTTCTTCTATACAAACCTCAGCATTTTCTTCCCATCAAACCAGAGCTGTTAATATTGATTGGGAAAACATTTACATAAGTTGATATTAAGTTGCCTTTATTACACTTACAATACAATTTCCAATCAAGAATGTTCCACTCGGCGTAGGCAGTTCTAATCGTCTACAAGACGCTACAACTTCGACACAGAACAGGCAGCAGACTAGGACCTCATCGAGCTATACAACGCTCTCCCACATAGAGCTCCGCGACTCCGGTCACACTCAGCTGTTTGCTCTGCTCCAAGCTCCGTCTCAACGTCGACGACACTGCTGTGTCCAGGACTACTAAATAAATATGAAACTCACTAAAAACTGTGTATCTAATCTACCCAACAACCTAACATAATCGTACGTTACATTGGTAACGTATGATAACACCATCCACTTTATAGTTTTTTAAAACGTTTCATCTTATTTATATAATATTTTTTTTAAATTATTAAAATAATAAAAGTTTTTGCTAATATTTATAATTTAAGTACACTGTGGCCGCCTGCTCACTCGAAGCTTATAGCTCTGTGGCCACTTGTTGGCTCTAGGTTTACTGCTCTATGGCCACTTGTTGGCTCAAGGTTTACGCTCTGTAACTACCTTTTGGCTCTAGGCTTAGTGCCATGTGTCCACCTGACCAAAATACCAATAACAAGAAACACCATCTTGACCAAAACTGTGACAACCACTGTAGTACACAGTGTCTCAGTGATCCCTACTCACTGAAGACTGTAATGTTTGATGTGTACATTGTACACCAAAAATAATTGCAATATTTTTTACAGCCATCCAAGGCAGCCATAGAATGTATGAGTTTTAACGTTTCATCGTATATAAATAATATTTTTCTTTTAAATTATTAAAGAAATAAAAGTTTTTGCTAACATTAATAAATTTCTTAATACATAAAAAAATGATTCACTTGGCTTTTTATACTTTTATCTTATTAATAAAATCGTAATATAAATATATTTGCAAATTACTAACTGTTGTATTTAAAAATAAATAAATATTGACATCATGCTCTTTCTCCCACACTCATAAGGTTGTCTGGTCGTGATTTTCTATACCGCCTTAATGGGTAACCTCAATATTCAAAATTTTTATGTTTCATTCCACAAGAAATTTTGTGTTGATACTTCGAATACCTTATTAAAATCCCGTTTGCGTACCGTATTCTTAGGCCACTGTCACAGTCATCAGTAAATGGGGATCACTTAGCTAATGGGGACCATTCGTTCCACACCCCCCCCCCTCATCCTCCGTCCAATCCCAAACCCTTATCCTGCAATTGGATGCAGTGCCTGGTTATGGTTATGTTGTGGCTGAGGGTCTGGAGGCTGGTGTTGATGTTGTTCAGGGCCTTGTTGAGGCTGGTGATGCAGTGCCTGGTTATGGTTATGTTGTGGCTGAGGGTGTGGAGGCTGATGTTGATGTTGTTCAGAGCCTTGTTGAGGTTGGTGATGCAGTTGTGTGAACTTTCCAACACTAAATACAACACTGTTGTATTCTCATTAATTATTACTAAATCTACTAATCATTGTAGTGATTAAAATTAACCAAACGTAGAGTTCACATGTACTAATAATTACATCTGTACATAAGGCTAGAATTCTTACATCACCAGACGCCAGTATTGCGTCAGATTCCATTGTAATAAACACAACTATATCCAGTGTGTCTGAGAATTGAATTTGATTCTCTATAAACCAACGGTGTTCTGTGTGATAATTAATTACAGATAAACTGATCCCCAACTAATGCCAAATAGAGCGTTTATAGTTATAACTGTTATCTAGTAATAAATTTAACGTCACGCGTGAATGCCCTAGAGAGACTTTAATTCATCTCCATTGCTCGTTTACCATCATAAAACGGGCAAATAATAATGTTTAACTCCTCTGAATAATAAACCCGTCCTTATCCGAGCATTTCAATCACAACTGCGAGAAATGATAATATCCGTAGTAAATAATTTGTGTATCAAACGCGGGACGCGGAGCGGGGCAGAGGAGACGCGAGTACACGAGGCGACGCGCTCAGAGAGAGACGCCATTACCCCAGCCACCAGGGTAGACGCCACCAAGAGCTCCAGAAGAAAGTCGCCACTGTGAGGTGTGAAGAACCTTTGCAGACAATAACTTAGCTCGTGTCAGTGTCACTTTACACAACGAGTTGAATTGTCAAGAGATTTAATTTGACATTCGGCCAGAACCTGTTAAATTTGGTTCCGTGTAGTTCAACGTGACCGGCCAGTGAAACGCGTCAGCATCTAGGCTAGGCTAGACACCACGTGTTCGTTACTACGAAGCCTGAACCTAGGACGCGAACTTCGGCAAGCCTTAACTTACACAGTGCCCATATTAGCTAAGTACCTTTATCCTTATTTGATGCATCATCTAGGTGGGGGTTATAGCTGGGTAGCTTGTCGTAACACAGAGCGACAATAAAAAACCACAGGTTATTATTTACTTTCCTTATTTAATCTAAATTTCTTGAACATAGATGTCTAGCAGCTTATCTGTTGCTACTGAATATAATTTGATTTACAGCGTGTGTGAAGAATTCTCCGAGCTGTCATTTCCCGTGTTAATCATCTCCCAGTGTTCCATGACGAGTCCAGGAGAATCTGAGGATGAGTCGTAAGCAACTTCTTGGAAATCGTCTTCAAGCTAAGACCCTTTCTGTATTCTTTGAATTCTGTTATCTGTATTCCTTTACATGCAGAACACTGTTTCTTTGGATTGACATGTGTTTATTATAATTATTAATTTCCCATGTTATAATCTATGTTCTTATTAGTGATATATATATAATGATTCTATAATTGGTCATAGGATTAGATTATTGCATAATGGACTGGTGCACGAACCACACTAGTTCCTGGACATATATGAAGTTCCAGTAATAACCCCCCAATGTAGGTGTTTGAGGCTTTGATTCAGTTAATTATACAGCCATTAATTATATAAGTGATCATATTCTCTAGTATTTTATCCATAGTTACTGGTTCATCTAGGAATTTTCTAATGATCATATTTTCTTAGTTTCCCTCTTTTTACTATAAAAGCGGGTGGTCCTTCGTAATAGAATTTCATTACATTAATATTTAAATAGAGTCAAGCCCCAAATGTCCCACATTATGGTCCTTCGAACCGGATAAACATAAATTATAATTATAAATACTAATTATTAATAACTAATCCTTGTGTGATGTAATCTAGACTAACCATTTAATTAATTGTGTCTGCCAACAGCGTAACACATAAGTTTGTCTAAGTCACACCAATTCATTGCTACTTTCACCTCATGTACAAGGTAGCACTAGTGGGACACAGTTAATTGCCCACAACACTTAGGCCTACACTTCATACTGAAGTAAGAATCTTTAGGTCACCAGGAGCATCAGCTCATAACCTTTATATGTTTTCACTTGTGTGTGCAAGTGCACCCTTATAAAAACAAAAACCCAAAAATACAGCACAATTATATTCACCTTACTGCACCACAATAATCTTTACCAATCTTATTAGGTAGAATTTAGGCTGAGATTGTGCTGAATTTGGTACAAGCCCAGACTAAATAAATTTATAGTTCTTAGGTAGAAATTATCTAGACTAGACTTAAGCTAGTCAGTAGTGAATGTATTATACTATTTGTGCTGACCCTATCCAGGGTGGGATTAAACTTGAAATAACTCTGATTGGAGTGTCTCCATAATATTTCTTTGTACTCATTATTTTGTGTATCTATTTTGTGTATTGCTGGATGATCCCCATTACCTCTGATGGTGATATAGAAGAGCTAACCGGACGAGAACTAATGGTGAAGTTCAGACAGTGCACAAAATATCTAGCTTTTTCTTCTTAGGTAGGTAAAACTATAGTCTATTCAAGTATATTAGGCTATTCTCATTGATATTGAACTCCACTGAATGAGTCAATATCCCAGTTATTTCAGTAACAAATATTTTCTGACCAATCAGCCATTATCCAACAAAATGGACACGGCTTCCAAAATGAAAAGGACCCTTACCGGTCTGAAAGGTCATTTGACCCGACAGATTAATAAATGCCAAAATCTGTCACAACAGTCAACTGTTGATTACTTTGAATTAGAAGATTTATTATAAGTTGCTGAAAGCAAATTTGCCCATATTAAGCAACACATGAATTTGTATTTGACAGAACTTCACTCAACTTCTTTAGAAAGTAGTGAACTGGAGGAGGTTATAGATGATTTAGCTCAGTATGAAGAAGATATACAAGTTAAGCTTCTACCCTTTAAGAAGCAAATTGCTAAAAACAAGCAGACAGTAGCTTCTGCTGCACGTACAAATCCTGAGGTTAAATTACCTCAAATCAATATACCCACATTCTCTGGTGATGAGAATGAAAGTTGGGATGATTTCTGGAGTAAATTCGTAGATGCAGTAGACTCTAAAGCTAACATTCCTCAAACCACCAAATTCACTTATTTACAAGGCTTGTTACGAAATGAAGCCTTGAAAGTAATCTCTAATATAACACTGACCAGTGATGGTTACACATTGGCTGTTCAATTGCTCAAAACCAACTATGATAACACGGAGAGAACTATTACTGTCTTAGTTCAAAAACTGCTAGATTTACCTTCTGCTAATAATTCCACAGATTCTCTCCAAACTTTCAGACTAGAGTTAGAGTCTTTACTCAAGGCCTTAAGCCTTAAAGTCCAAATTCAGTCAGCTGAATGGATGACCAAAGTAGTTGTTAAGCGAAAATTGCCAAGAGAAGCTTTAGATAAGTTGTGTACTATGTACAATAAGACCTTTTTGACTTTGAAAGAGATCACAGAAGGTCTGCATACCTTAGTCGAAAGACAAAGAGCCAACCAAGATGGGGAGAAAGTTTCAAACTCCTCTACTAACTCCCATCGTAACTCAACTAATGATGACACTTCAGTCATACCCAAACAGACTTTAAATAAGTCTAATAAGTTTAAATCTAGGACTGCTACATCCACTGGAAAAGGGAGTGGTAATGTAGATACTTATTCGGTGTCTCCTTCTGAGATAACCAATGACTTGTCTACTAAAGAGACCAAGTCAACTAACCAGAGAAGGTGTCTGTTCTGTAATCAAGGACATGCCACTTACCAATGCTCTGTTTATCCTACTTATAATACTAGGATTAAAAGGTTGCAAGAAATACACAAGTGCACCAAGTGCATGGGCTCTCATGATCCCAAAAAATGTGTAGTGCAGCTACGGTCCTGCATAGATGCAACCAAGGTGTACATCACTACGCCTTATGTAGGAAATCTTCTACACCAACCATGACCACTGGGGAGAATTCCACGAATTCTACCGCAGTGCAATATTGCAAAGTGCATCAAGAAGTAAATGTACTTACTACTGAGTCAGGCAATAATACCACTCTGCCTACAGCTCAACTTAGACTAATAAACCGGAGATCTAGAGTTAACACTAGAGGTCTTTTTGATCAAGGATCACAGAAAACCTTCATTACACAACAGTTAGTAGATGAGTTAAATTTAAAACCTGCCAAAAGTGTGAGGTTAAATATTTCTGGTTTCTTGTCGAATAGTGGACCTCGTGAATACCAAGTAGTTAAGGTATTAGTGAGACTCGGATCTTCCACTAGTCCAATATAAGCGGTAGTAGTAGATAAACTTCCTACAGACCTGCAGGTCACAGGGTTAGATCGCACTGTGAGACATCTTACACGAAACCGCATGAGGCTAGCAGATTATAAAATAAATTCTGACTGCCTCACTGATGTTGGAATACTTATAGGCGCGGATCATTATTACAAATTTATAACTGGATGCACCAGACAACACGGAATGAATTTGTTGTCGTCTGCTGGAGGCAAATTGCTTACGGGACCGGTGCTTTTCCGACAAAATCCAGCGTCAACAAACCAACAATCCAATAACATAATAGTGGTGTGACTAGGCTTGGAACAGTCACCCCTACGTTTCAGAGAAATATCTGAAGATATTGAGTCTGACCCACCTGTACATCGTTTGTGGGATTTAGACACTTTAGGTATTATCCCTGAACAACCAAGCCCTGATGATATGTGGACTTACCAGCAATATCTGGATACAGTTGTCTATGAAAATAAACAATACTGGGTAAGACTCCCATGGAAGTTGAATCATCCACAACTTCCAGTTAATTATTTTATGGCAGCCTCACAATTGCAGTCTCAATTAGCACGACTCCAGAAGCAGCCAGACAAACTGAACATGTATCATCAACTCATCCAACAACAACTTAACAGTAAATTTATTGAAGTTGTTGATAACGATGACCGAAAAATAGGTCATTATTTACCTCATCACGCTGTGGTGAAAGACTCATTGACAACACCTATTCGTATTGTCTTTAACTGTAGTGCTAAAGTAAAGCCAAGCAGTGTGTCTTTAAATGAATGTCTCCAAACGGGACCTAGCCTAACTCAAAGGCTACATGATGTGCTGTTACGATTTCGCACTGGTATTTTCGCCTATACTGCTGATATCAGCAAAGCTTTCCTCCGAGTAGGTTTGCAGGAGGAAGATCGTAACTACACAAAATTTCTCTGGATTAAGGACCCACTGGATCCTAACAGTGAAGTCATCACATATCGTTTTGCCTCAGTATTATTCGGAGCTACGTCCTCACCGTTCTTTTGCAAGCAACATTAGACACACATTTGAGGAAATCAAATAGCCCTTATAAGGCAGACATTAGCGACAACTTGTATGTCGGCAATTTCCAGGGAACAACTAATGATCAAACTAATTTGGTAGAAATCTACCATGAGGCTAACCGTGAGCTATTAGGAGCCAATATGCCACTACAGTCATGGGCCTCAAATAATGAATTACTCAACCAGGTAATCGAGAAAGAATTTCCAGGTTATCAGGTACCCAATCAATTAAAGGTTCTAGGTGTGGAATGGAACACCAGTACTGACGAGATAAATGTCAAATCAGTACAAACTGATAATTCAACCCTTACCATGAGAACACTGCTCTCGTTTGTCAGTCAACCATTTGACCCTTTAGGCCTACTTAGTCCTATATTAATAAGGGGCAAACTCCTAATGCAGGAGGGCTGGCAGAAACATATGGGATGGGATGATCCGTTACCAAGTGAGTTACAAGCTAAATGGCAGATACTCTCAACGGATTTTAATCAGTTAGGCGTTTTGAAATTTCCTCGTAATGCTTCAGGACCAAACTTACCCACCAATTTGCACGTTTTCTACGATGCCTCTGGCAAGGCATACGGCGCAGTAGCCTACTTAGTCAATAGTGAACAATCAATTTTGCTTACATCTAAAGCAAGAGTTGCTCCCATTAAGAAGAGATCTTTACCTCAAATGGAGTTGACTGCATTGCTGGTGGGAGTAAGATTGGCTCATTGCCTGACAAAGACACTCAATAATATCCACTTTGGTGAGATTGTCGTGTGGTCAGACAACGAGGCAGTCTTACAATGGGTAAGAAACAACAACAACAAGACTCCCTACGTCAGTAATCGTGTTAGGGAAATTCATGAGTTATCTGCTGGATATAAATTCAGACATGTTCCTACTAAGGACAATCCTGCAGATTATTTATCTCGAGGATTAACGATAAAACAACTTATCAAGTCTTCGCTGTGGTTCAATGGACCTTCATGGCTTGTTGGTGGTCAGTGGCCCAAACAAAAGCCACAAGTCATAGTGACCAATATCACCACTCCCATGAAAGAACCAGAACCTCAACGAATCTTAGCCATTGATCCTCACAATTATTCTAACTTAAGCAAGTTACTAAGAGTGACTGCACATGTGTTTGACTTTCTTGCTAAGATAGGAATTCGACATAAGTTTCCCAATCCTATCCTCTACTGGATCAAACGTGCACAACAAGAGACATATGGAAGCGAATATGAAAATCTTCCAGATAAATTAACTAAGTCTCTAGGTATCTGGTATGATGCCAACACTCATAATATACTAAGATGTGGAGGACGTTTGCTTCATGCAAAAATTGATTTGGACACAAAGAATCCAATTCTTCTACCTCGTCACCACATCATCACTAAACTTCTTGTTTTACATCACCATCAATATGGTACTTTACATGGTGGAGTGTTAGATACTCTCACCGACCTTAGACAAAAGTACTGGCTTCATCAAGGTCGTCAGACAGTTAAGTCAATAATTAAATTCTGTGTAATCTGTAAAAGATACGATGCTAGAGTGTGTCCTTACCCAGGACCTCCACCACTCCCTGAAGAAAGAGTGGTTCATCTTCGTCCTTTTGAAACCACTGGTGTTGATTACACAGGAGCCTTACTTCTCACTGGCAACCCAGATAAGATAGCAGTGAAAGCATACATTTGTCTCTTTATGTGTGCTACAACCAGAGGCGTACATTTAGAAGTCACTTCAGATATGAGTGCTGAAGCCTTCATCCAGGCCTTCCGCAGATTTGCTGCTCGCAGATCTTGCCCCAAATTAATGATATCGGACAATGCGTCCAATTTTGTGGCAGGAGAAGCTTGTTTGCGAGAAGTCTGGAATCACCCAGAAGTACAGTCAGTCCTGCAGAGACGACAATGCCACTGGAAATTTATAGCACCAAGGGCCCCATGGCAAGGTGGGTTCTATGAGCGAATGATTGGCACAGTCAAGAAGTGTTTAAGAAAAACTTTACACAGACAAAGGGTCAGTTACTCCGAGCTCCAAACCATTGTTGTGGAAATCGAGGCGCGAGTCAATAACCGCCCATTAACACACCTGTCTGATGATTTCACCCAGAGAGAACCTCTGAGTCCCTCACACTTGATCCATGGAGGTCTACTGAGCCCTCTCATCCCTTTAACCGAAGAGGACCCCGTAGACCCGTCACATGTGACCAGAGGTGACTTGGTGGAAAGCTACCAGCATCTCTCAAGAGTTATTAGCAGGTGGAATGAGGTGTGGACTCGAGAGTACCTCACAGCTCTACGAGAGTACCACTACGGAGCTTCGAGTCCTTACAATAAAGTGCAACTAAAACCAGGGGACCTAGTACTAGTCGACAGTGATGGACCAAGGTCAGAGTGGCCCATAGGCAAAATTGTTGCCATTCATCCAGATCATCAAGGTGTCCTGAGAGTAGTGAAAGTTTTATGCCGAGGCAACACTACTCTAAAAACTTTAGAGAAACTGGTTCCTCTTGAATTGGCTGAGCGAGAATATCAACCAGATCCAGTTTCTCCAGTAGTTTCCGAGGACAGTAATTCTGATTCTCCGAGCAACCGCCCCACTAGAGCTGCTGCTCAACAATGTAAGAGGAAACTACAAGCCTATTACAGCTCTGACCAAGAGTAATTCCTTTTACATCCAATTTAGATAACTATGATGATACGGTGGTGTGATGTCAAGTAACAAACCATTACAAGTCACTATGACCCAGGACATTCCCATCACAGTGGATTCTGTTGTTTGAATTGTGTGATTTGAATCTTTAATTATTGTATAGGCAATAAATAACATTATTTATCTAGAGTACCTGAGAGTTTGCAGACGTAGAGATTTGTAACATACACATTACATGTCATAGCGACACCAGTCTCAGAGTTATTGCAAGCTTTCTTAATTATTAACTTTAGGTAATTCATAATAACATGTTCCATTTAACATGAAATTAGCAAGACTTAAGTTTCTTGTATGTCCTTGACAAATACGGGACATTCGTTATGTGTGTACTAACATACTAACATACTAATATACTAATATTAATACCAACTTCGGGATAGGTGTCAGTACTCCACATTACACTGCGACCCTAGAACTCTCCCCCCGGAGTTATGTTGGAAATTTCCAACACTGTTGTATTCTCATTAATTATTACTAAATCTACTAATCATTGTAGTGATTAAAATTAACCAAACGCAGTGTTCACATGTACTAATAATTACATCTGTACATAAGGCTAGAATTCTTACATCACCAGACGCCAGTATTGCGTCAGATTCCATTGTAATAAACACAACTATATCCAGTGTGTCTGAGAATTGAATTTGATTCTCTATAAACCAACGGTGTTCTGTGTGATAATTAATTACAGATAAACTGATCCCCAACTAATGCCAAATAGAGCGTTTATAGTTATAACTGTTATCTAGTAATAAATTTAACGTCACGCGTGAATGCCCTGGAGAGACTTTAATTCATCTCCATTGCTCGTTTACCATCGTAAAACGGGCAAATAATAATATTTAACTCCTCTGAATAATAAACCCGTCCTTATCCGAGCATTTCAATCACAACTGCGAGAAATGATAATATTCGTAGTAAATAATTTGTGTATCAAACGCGAGACGCGGAGCGGGGCAGAGGAGACGCGAGTACACGAGGCGACGCGCTCAGAGAGAGACGCCATTACCCCAGCCACCAGGGTAGACGCCACCAAGAGCTCCAGAAGAAAGTCGCCACTGTGAGGTGTGAAGAACCTTTGCAGACAATAACTTAGCTCATGTCAGTGTCACTTTACACAACGAGTTGAATTGTCAAGAGATTTAATTTGACATTCGGCCAGAACCTGTTAAATTTGGTTCCGTGTAGTTCAACGTGACCGGCCAGTGAAACGCGTCAGCATCTAGGCTAGGCTAGACACCACGTGTTCGTTACTACGAAGCCTGAACCTAGGACGTGAACTTCGGCAAGCCTTAACTTACACAGTGCCCATATTAGCTAAGTACCTTTATCCTTATTTGATGCATCATCTAGGTGGGGGTTATAGCTGGGTAGCTTGTCGTGACGCAGAGCGACAATAAAAAACCACAGGTTATTATTTACTTTCCTTATTTAATCTAAATTTCTTGAACATAGATGTCTAGCAGCTTATCTGTTGCTACTGAATATAATTTGATTTACAGTGTGTGTGAAGAATTCTCCGAGCTGTCATTTCCCGTGTTAATCATCTCCCAGTGTTCCATGACGAGTCCAGGAGAATCTGAGGATGAGTCGTAAGCAACTTCTTGGAAATCGTCTTCAAGCTAAGACCCTTTCTGTATTCTTTGAATTCTGTTATCTGTATTCCTTTACATGCAGAACACTGTTTCTTTGGATTGACATGTGTTTATTATAATTATTAATTTCCCATGTTATAATCTATGTTCTTATTAGTGATATATATATAATGATTCTATAATTGGTCATAGGATTAGATTATTGCATAATGGACTGGTGCACGAACCACACTAGTTCCTGGACATATATGAAGTTCCAGTAATAACCCCCCAATGTAGGTGTTTGAGGCTTTGATTCAGTTAATTATACAGCCATTAATTATATAAGTGATCATATTCTCTAGTATTTTATCCATAGTTACTGGTTCATCTAGGAATTTTCTAATGATCATATTTTCTTAGTTTCCCTCTTTTTACTATAAAAGCGGGTGGTCCTTCGAAATAGAATTTCATTACATTAATATTTAAATAAATAGAGTCAAGCCCCAAATGTCCCACATTATGGTCCTTCGAACCGGATAAACATAAATTATAATTATAAATACTAATTATTAATAACTAATCCTTGTGTGATGTAATCTAGACTAACCATTTAATTAATTGTGTCTGCCAACAGCGTAACACATAAGTTAGTCTAAGTCACACCAATTCATTGCTACTTTCACCTCATGTACAAGGTAGCACTAGTGGGACACAGTTAATTGCCCACAACACTTAGGCCTACACTTCATACTGAAGTAAGAATCTTTAGGTCACCAGGAGCATCAGCTCATAACCTTTATATGTTTTCACTTGTGTGTGCAAGTGCACCCTTATAAAAACAAAAAACCCAAAAATACAGCACAATTATATTCACCTTACTGCACCACAATAATCTTTACCAATCTTATTAGGTAGAATTTAGGCTGAGATTGTGCTGAATTTGGTACAAGCCCAGACTAAATAAATTTATAGTTCTTAGGTAGAAATTATCTAGACTAGACTTAAGCTAGTCAGTAGTGAATGTATTATACTATTTGTGCTGACCCTATCCAGGGTGGGATTAAACTTGTGATAACTCTGATTGGAGTGTCTCCATAATATTTCTTTGTACTCATTATTTTATGTATCTATTTTGTGTATTGCTGGATGATCCCCATTACCTCTGATGGTGATATAGAAGAGCTAACCGGACGAGAACTAATGGTGAAGTTCAGACAGTGCACAAAATATCTAGCTTTTTCTTCTTAGGTAGGTAAAACTATAGTCTATTCAAGTATATTAGGCTATTCTCATTGATATTGAACTCCACTGAATGAGTCAATATCCCAGTTATTTCAGTAACAAATATTTACTGACCAATCAGCCATTATCCAACAAAATGGACACGGCTTCCAAAATGAAAAGGACCCTTATCGGTCTGAAAGGTCATTTGACCCGACAGATTAATAAATGCCAAAATCTGTCACAACAGTCAACTGTTGATTACTTTGAATTAGAAGATTTATTATAAGTTGCTGAAAGCAAATTTGCCCATATTAAGCAACACATGAATTTGTATTTGACAGAACTTCACTCAACTTCTTTAGAAAGTAGTGAACTGGAGGAGGTTATAGATGATTTAGCTCAGTATGAAGAAGATATACGAGTTAAGCTTCTACCCTTTAAGAAGCAAATTGCCAAAAACAAGCAGACAGTAGCTTCTGCTGCACGTACAAATCCTGAGGTTAAATTACCTCAAATCAATATACCCACATTCTCTGGTGATGAGAATGAAAGTTGGGATGATTTCTGGAGTAAATTCGTAGATGCAGTAGACTCTAAAGCTAACATTCCTCAAACCACCAAATTCACTTATTTACAAGGCTTGTTACGAAATGAAGCCTTGAAAGTAATCTCTAATATAACACTGACCAGTGATGGTTACACATTGGCTGTTCAATTGCTCAAAACCAACTACGATAACACGGAGAGAACTATTACTGTCTTAGTTCAAAAATTGCTAGATTTACCTTCTGCTAATAATTCCACAGATTCTCTCCAAACTTTCAGACTAGAGTTAGAGTCTTTACTCAAGGCCTTAAGCCTTAAAGTCCAAATTCAGTCAGCTGAATGGATGACCAAAGTAGTTGTTAAGCGAAAAATGCCAAGAGAAACTTTAGATAAGTTGTGTACTATGTACAATAAGACCTTTTTGACTTTGAAAGAGATCACAGAAGGTCTGCATACCTTAGTCGAAAGACAAAGAGCCAACCAAGATGGGGAGAAAGTTTCAAACTCCTCTACTAACTCCCATCGTAACTCAACTAATAATGACACTTCAGTCATACCCAAACAGACTTTAAATAAGTCTAATAAGTTTAAATCTAGGACTGCTACATCCACTGGAAAAGAGAGTGGTAATGTAGGTACTTATTCGGTGTCTCCTTCTGAGATAACCAATGACTTGTCTACTAAAGAGACCAAGTCAACTAACCAGAGAAGGTGTCTGTTCTGTAATCAAGGACATGCCACTTACCAATGCTCTGTTTATCCTACTTATAATACTAGGATTAAAAGGTTGCAAGAAATACACAAGTGCACCAAGTGCATGGGCTCTCATGATCCCAAAAAATGTGTAGTGCAGCTACGGTCCTGCATAGATGCAACCAAGGTGTACATCACTACGCCTTATGTAGGAAATCTTCTACACCAACCATGACCACTGGGGAGAATTCCACGAATTCTACCGCAGTGCAATATTGCAAAGTGCATCAAGAAGTAAATGTACTTACTACTGAGTCAGGCAATAATACCACTCTGCCTACAGCTCAACTTAGACTAATAAACCGGAGATCTAGAGTTAACACTAGAGGTCTTTTTGATCAAGGATCACAGAAAACCTTCATTACACAACAGTTAGTAGATGAGTTAAATTTAAAACCTGCCAAAAGTGTGAGGTTAAATATTTCTGGTTTCTTGTCGAATAGTGGACCTCGTGAATACCAAGTAGTTAAGGTATTAGTGAGACTCGGATCTTCCACTAGTCCAATACAAGCGGTAGTAGTAGATAAACTTCCTACAGACCTGCAGGTCACAGGGTTAGATCGCACTGTGAGACATCTTAGACGAAACCGCATGAGGCTAGCAGATTATAAAATAAATTCTGACTGCCTCACTGATGTTGGAATACTTATAGGCGCGGATCATTATTACAAATTTATAACTGGATGCACCAGACAACACGGAATGAATTTGTTGTCGTCTGCTGGAGGCAAATTGCTTACGGGACCGGTGCTTTTCCGACAAAATCCAGCGTCAACAAACCAACAATCTAATAACATAATAGTGGTGTGACTAGGCTTGGAACAGTCACCCCTACGTTTCAGAGAAATATCTGAAGATATTGAGTCTGACCCACCTGTACATCGTTTGTGGGATTTAGACACTTTAGGTATTATCCCTGAATAACCAAGCCCTGATGATATGTGGACTTACCAGCAATATCCGGATACAGTTGTCTATGAAAATAAACAATACTGGGTAAGACTCCCATGGAAGTTGAATCATCCACAACTTCCAGTTAATTATTTTATGGCAGCCTCACAATTGCAGTCTCAATTAGCACGACTCCAGAAGCAGCCAGACAAACTGAACATGTATCATCAACTCATCCAACAACAACTTAACAGTAAATTTATTGAAGTTGTTGATAACGATGACCGAAAAATAGGTCATTATTTACCTCATCACGCTGTGGTGAAAGACTCATTGACAACACCTATTCGTATTGTCTTTAACTGTAGTGCTAAAGTAAAGCCAAGCAGTGTGTCTTTAAATGAATGTCTCCAAACGGGACCTAGCCTAACTCAAAGGCTACATGATGTGCTGTTACGATTTCGCACTGGTATTTTCGCCTATACTGCTGATATCAGCAAAGCTTTCCTCCGAGTAGGTTTGCAGGAGGAAGATCGTAACTACACAAAATTTCTCTGGATTAAGGACCCACTGGATCCTAACAGTGAAGTCATCACATATCGTTTTGCCTCAGTATTATTCGGAGCTACGTCCTCACCGTTTCTTTTGCAAGCAACATTAGACACACATTTGAGGAAATCAAATAGCCCTTATAAGGCAGACATTAGCGACAACTTCTATGTCGGCAATTTCCAGGGAACAACTAATGATCAAACTAATTTGGTAGAAATCTACCATGAGGCTAACCGTGAGCTATTAGGAGCCAATATGCCACTACAGTCATGGGCCTCAAATAATGAATTACTCAACCAGGTAATCGAGAAAGAATTTCCAGGTTATCAGGTACCCAATCAATTAAAGGTTCTAGGTGTGGAATGGAACACCAGTACTGACGAGATAAATGTCAAATCAGTACAAACTGATAATTCAACCCTTACCATGAGAACACTGCTCTCGTTTGTCAGTCAACCATTTGACCCTTTAGGCCTACTTAGTCCTATATTAATAAGGGGCAAACTCCTAATGCAGGAGTGCTGGCAGAAACATATGGGATGGGATGATCCGTTACCAAGTGAGTTACAAGCTAAATGGCAGATACTCTCAACGGATTTTAATCAGTTAGGCGTTTTGAAATTTCCTCGTAATGCTTCAGGACCAAACTTACCCACCAATTTGCACGTTTTCTACGATGCCTCTGGCAAGGCATACGGCGCAGTAGCCTACTTAGTCAATAGTGCACAATCAATTTTGCTCACATCTAAAGCAAGAGTTGCTCCCATTAAGAAGAGATCTTTACCTCAAATGGAGTTGACTGCATTGCTGGTGGGAGTAAGATTGGCTCATTGCCTGACCAAGACACTCAATAATATCCACTTTGGTGAGATTGTCGTGTGGTCAGACAACGAGGCAGTCTTACAATGGGTAAGAATCAACAACAACAAGACTCCCTACGTGAGTAATCGTGTTAGGGAAATTCATGAGTTATCTGCTGGATATAAATTCAGACATGTTCCTACTAAGGACAATCCTGCAGATTATTTATCTCGAGGATTAACGATAAAACAACTTATCAAGTCTTCGCTGTGGTTCAATGGACCTTCATGGCTTGTTGGTGGTCAGTGGCCCAAACAAAAGCCACAAGTCATAGTGACCAATATCACCACTCCCATGAAAGAACCAGAACCTCAACGAATCTTAGCCATTGATCCTCACAATTATTCTAACTTAAGCAAGTTACTAAGAGTGACTGCACATGTGTTTGACTTTCTTGCTAAGATAGGAATTCGACATAAGTTTCCCAATCCTATCCTCTACTGGATCAAACGTGCACAACAAGAGACATATGGAAGCGAATATGAAAATCTTCCAGATAAATTAACTAAGTCTCTAGGTATCTGGTATGATGCCAACACTCATAATATACTAAGATGTGGAGGACGTTTGCTTCATGCAAAAATTGATTTGGACACAAAGAATCCAATTCTTCTACCTCGTCACCACATCATCACTAAACTTCTTGTTTTACATCACCATCAATATGGTACTTTACATGGTGGAGTGTTAGATACTCTCACCGACCTTAGACAAAAGTACTGGCTTCATCAAGGTCGTCAGACAGTTAAGTCAATAATTAAATTCTGTGTAATCTGTAAAAGATACGATGCTAGAGTGTGTCCTTACCCAGGACCTCCACCACTCCCTGAAGAAAGAGTGGTTCATCTTCGTCCTTTTGAAACCACTGGTGTTGATTACACAGGAGCCTTACTTCTCACTGGCAACCCAGATAAGATAGCAGTGAAAGCATACATTTGTCTCTTTATGTGTGCTACAACCAGAGGCGTACATTTAGAAGTCACTTCAGATATGAGTGCTGAAGCCTTCATCCAGGCCTTCCGCAGATTTGCTGCTCGCAGATCTTGCCCCAAATTAATGATATCGGACAATGCGTCCAATTTTGTGGCAGGAGAAGCTTGTTTGCGAGAAGTCTGGAATCACCCAGAAGTACAGTCAGTCCTGCAGAGACGACAATGCCACTGGAAATTTATAGCACCAAGGGCCCCATGGCAAGGTGGGTTCTATGAGCGAATGATTGGCACAGTCAAGAAGTGTTTAAGAAAAACTTTACACAGACAAAGGGTCAGTTACTCCGAGCTCCAAACCATTGTTGTGGAAATCGAGGCGCGAGTCAATAACCGCCCATTAACACACCTGTCTGATGATTTCACCCAGAGAGAACCTCTGAGTCCCTCACACTTGATCCATGGAGGTCTACTGAGCCCTCTCATCCCTTTAACCGAAGAGGACCCCGTAGACCCGTCACATGTGACCAGAGGTGACTTGGTGGAAAGCTACCAGCATCTCTCAAGAGTTATTAGCAGGTGGAATGAGGTGTGGACTCGAGAGTACCTCACAGCTCTACGAGAGTACCACTACGGAGCTTCGAGTCCTTACAATAAAGTGCAACTAAAACCAGGGGACCTAGTACTAGTCGACAGTGATGGACCAAGGTCAGAGTGGCGCATAGGCAAAATTGTTGCCATTCATCCAGATCATCAAGGTGTCCTGAGAGTAGTGAAAGTTTTATGCCGAGGCAACACTACTCTAAAAACTTTAGAGAAACTGGTTCCTCTTGAATTAGCTGAGCGAGAATATCAACCAGATCCAGTTTCTCCAGTAGTTTCCGAGGACAGTAATTCTGATCCTCCGAGCAACCGCCCCACTAGAGCTGCTGCTCAACAATGTAAGAGGAAACTACAAGCCTATTACAGCTCTGACCAAGAGTAATTCCTTTTACATCCAATTTAGATAACTATGATGATACAGTGGTGTGATGTCAAGTAACAAACCATTACAAGTCACTATGACCCAGGACATTCCCATCACAGTGGATTCTGTTGTTTGAATTGTGTGATTTGAATCTTTAATTATTGTATAGGCAATAAATAACATTATTTATCTAGAGTACCTGAGAGTTTGCAGACGTAGAGATTTGTAACATACACATTACATGTCATAGCGACACCAGTCTCAGAGTTATTGCAAGCTTTCTTAATTATTAACTTTAGGTAATTCATAATAACATGTTCCATTTAACATGAAATTAGCAAGACTTAAGTTTCTTGTATGTCCTTGACAAATACGGGACATTCGTTATGTGTGTACTAACATACTAACATACTAATATACTAATATTAATACCAACTTCGGGATAGGTGTCAGTACTCCACATTACACTGCGACCCTAGAACTCTCCCCCCGGAGTTATGTTGGAAATTTCCAACACTAAATACAACACTGTTGTATTCTCATTAATTATTACTAAATCTACTAATCATTGTAGTGATTAAAATTAACCAAACGCAGTGTTCACATGTACTAATAATTACATCTGTACATAAGGCTAGAATTCTTACATCACCAGACGCCAGTATTGCGTCAGATTCCATTGTAATAAACACAACTATATCCAGTGTGTCTGAGAATTGAATTTGATTCTCTATAAACCAACGGTGTTCTGTGTGATAATTAATTACAGATAAACTGATCCCCAACTAATGCCAAATAGAGCGTTTATAGTTATAACTGTTATCTAGTAATAAATTTAACGTCACGCGTGAATGCCCTGGAGAGACTTTAATTCATCTCCATTGCTCGTTTACCATCGTAAAACGGGCAAATAATAATATTTAACTCCTCTGAATAATAAACCCGTCCTTATCCGAGCATTTCAATCACAACTGCGAGAAATGATAATATTCGTAGTAAATAATTTGTGTATCAAACGCGGGACGCGGAGCGGGGCAGAGGAGACGCGAGTACACGAGGCGACGCGCTCAGAGAGAGACGCCATTACCCCAGCCACCAGGGTAGACGCCACCAAGAGCTCCAGAAGAAAGTCGCCACTGTGAGGTGTGAAGAACCTTTGCAGACAATAACTTAGCTCATGTCAGTGTCACTTTACACAACGAGTTGAATTGTCAAGAGATTTAATTTGACATTCGGCCAGAACCTGTTAAATTTGGTTCCGTGTAGTTCAACGTGACCGGCCAGTGAAACGCGTCAGCATCTAGGCTAGGCTAGACACCACGTGTTCGTTACTACGAAGCCTGAACCTAGGACGCGAACTTCGGCAAGCCTTAACTTACACAGTGCCCATATTAGCTAAGTACCTTTATCCTTATTTGATGCATCATCTAGGTGGGGGTTATAGCTGGGTAGCTTGTCGTGACGCAGAGCGACAATAAAAAACCACAGGTTATTATTTACTTTCCTTATTTAATCTAAATTTCTTGAACATAGATGTCTAGCAGCTTATCTGTTGCTACTGAATATAATTTGATTTACAGCGTGTGTGAAGAATTCTCCGAGCTGTCATTTCCCGTGTTAATCATCTCCCAGTGTTCCATGACGAGTCCAGGAGAATCTGAGGATGAGTCGTAAGCAACTTCTTGGAAATCGTCTTCAAGCTAAGACCCTTTCTGTATTCTTTGAATTCTGTTATCTGTATTCCTTTACATGCAGAACACTGTTTCTTTGGATTGACATGTGTTTATTATAATTATTAATTTCCCATGTTATAATCTATGTTCTTATTAGTGATATATATATAATGATTCTATAATTGGTCATAGGATTAGATTATTGCATAATGGACTGGTGCACGAACCACACTAGTTCCTGGACATATATGAAGTTCCAGTAATAACCCCCCAATGTAGGTGTTTGAGGCTTTGATTCAGTTAATTATACAGCCATTAATTATATTAGTGATCATATTCTCTAGTATTTTATCCATAGTTACTGGTTCATCTAGGAATTTTCTAATGATCATATTTTCTTAGTTTCCCTCTTTTTACTATAAAAGCGGGTGGTCCTTCGTAATAGAATTTCATTACATTAATATTTAAATAAATAGAGTCAAGCCCCAAATGTCCCACAGCAGTGCCTGGTTATAACAATAAACACTACAATAAACAAGATGAAAGTGGTAGATCCGGACAACTTTTTTATGTGTGATATCCAAACTCCTGTAAATATAATTTATATCAACAGGAGCGTAGTAGAATTTGCAACAGAAATTGACAACATCCCAATGCACTCAGCCCCGGGTTCGGACTCATGGAATTCAATATTTATAAAGAAATATTTTACTAAACTAAAAAAAAAACAGTTGAGAACCTTGATGATGTTGCAAAATATCCTAATACTTGGGTCATAGAGTTTAGAAGCATGATGATGTTGCAACACGTCTTCCTAATTGTTTCACTTCATCATTGTTCAGATTTTGGACATATTCATTCACTTGTTATATAGTATTTAAATACTGGTTAAAAGAAAGATGCGACGCCGTTGTCATGGAGACATCACCCCTCCTCCTCCTGACTGATGTTTACACATTGGGTCGCAGAGGGAGAGAGAGAGAGCCTCGACCCCCTGCCTTGGAAGCTCATGGAAATAAATGATAGATTTTACAGGACGTGTTCTGAGATCGATGGGGGGGGGGAGGGGGGGAGAGAGGGTTGGAGGGTCCTCAAAGTAGATTTGAAAGTGATTGATGGACAACGAGTGTTTTCATGTGCACTAAATCAGTAGTGAATAAGATAATATTAATGTAAGAAATAAATGCATAATTACATATAAAATTCTCGTCGTCCCAAAAATAATGCTTCCTCTTCATCTTCAAAGCAATTGATTCTCAATGTTGCAAGGAGTATAGATTGTCTGGAGGCATGAAGAGAGGGAAGATGGATGTCCTGTCGAGGGAAGACTAGATAATCTTGCTCTGCAGTTGCATTAATCAGCTGAAGAAGAAGTTGGGTTGGTGTAAACGTCTTAGACTTGTCAACCATAGAGTGCATTTAACTGAGTGCTTCATGCAAAGTGATTCAGCTATGTCTGACGTCGTTGTATATCTATATCTGTCGATCATGTTAGTGTTGCTAGTCAGCATACCTCAGGTGATGGTCTAGTTGTGTGCAGAAATATCGTGATATTGCTATTGAATTCAAGAAACAACCAGAATGCCGGTGTTTAACAGTGCCTTTCAATGATCACTGCACAGAGCAGAGTCCGTTCGCATGTCAGAGTCCTCACATTCATGAGGGGTCTTGCTTAGTACATGACGTCACTGGGTTCCTGCTTAGTGCATGATGTCACTGGGGTCTTGCTTAGTGCATGACGTTACTGGAGTCCGGCTTAGTGCATGACGTCACTGAGGTCCTGTTTAGTGCATGACGTCACTGGGGTCCTGCTTAGTGCCATACGTCACTGGGGTCCTGCTTAGAGCCATACATCACTGGGGTCCTGCTTAGTACATGACGTCAATAGGTTCCTGCTTAGTGCATGACGTCACTGGGGTCCTGCTTAGTACATGACGTCAATAGGTTCCTGCTTAGTGCTTGACGTCACTGGGATTAAGTACACTGTGGCCACCAGACCAAAACACCAACAACAAGAAACACCAGCGTGACCAAAACACTAACAACAAGAAACACCAGCGTGACCAAAACACCGACAACAAGAAACACCAGTGTGACCAAAACACCAACAACAAGAAACACCAGCGTGACCAAAACACCAACAACAAGAAACACCAGCGTGACCAAAACACCAACAACAAGAAACACCAGCGTGACCAAAACACCAACAACAAGAAACACCTGTTGAAAGGCGAGTTTCTGTGACTACCACTGACCTCAGAACACGGTACACAGTAGCTATGTGTCCGCCAGTCTCTAACAACTGCGATGACTACTGTAGCAAACAGTCTGTAAGTGATCCCTAATCACTGCATAGTTTAATGTGTATAATGTACACTTAAATTTTTTTTGCATTAACTCCATAACTAATTTAACTGTTGTTGCTGTTAAAAATTCGCTACCTGGAACAAAAAGTTCCAAGTAACACGGGATATGGTGAGCCCGTAGATAGTTATTTTTAAAGTAACTAAAGTTTCTTTTTATATAAATAAAATTATTTGATTAAAAATTTAGGTAAAAAAATTTTGTGCTAAACTTCTTAATACTTTTTACAAAATAAAAAATACGTAAAATTTTTTTGTTTACTTCTATTTTAGTAATACAATTTTTATATCAGTATTTTTCAAGGTACAAAATGTTTGTATTTAATAAATAATGAATATTAACATCTTGCTCATCCTCTCACATCTACATCGTAGAATTGTCGTGGTTTTCTATACCTTTTTAGTGATTAACTTTTATATTCAAAACTTTTTTTTTGTTTCATTTATCCAGAAATTTTATGTTGATACTTTCAATGCCTTATTAATATCCCCCTTTGTGTACTGCATTCTTACGCCATTGTCAAAGTTGTCAGTAAGTAAGGATAACTTAGCTGCTGGGCACCATTCCTTCCTCCTCCCCGTCCAATCCCTAATCCTTATCCTGTAATTGGATACAGTTCCTGGTTATGTTGTGGCTGAGGGTGTGGAGGCTGGTGTTGATGTTGTTCAGGGCCTTTTTGAGGTTGGTGATGATGTGCCTGGTTATGGTTATGTTGTGGCTAAGGGTGTGGAGGCTGGTGTTGATGTTGCTCAGGGCCTTTTTGAGGTTGGTGATGATGTGCCTGGTTATGGTTATGTTGTGGCTGAGGGTGTGGAGGCTGGTGATGTTGTTGTTCAGGGCCTTGTTGAGGTTGGTGATGCAGTGCCTGGTTATGGTTGTAACAATAAAGACTTCAATAAACAGCATGAAAGTGGTAGATCCGGACAACTTCTTTATGCATGATATCCTAACTCCTGTAAATATAATTTATATCAACACGAGCGTAGTAGAATTTGCAAGTGAAATTGACAACATGCCAATGCACTCAGCCCCGGGTTCCAACTCATGGAATTCAATATTTATAAAGAAATATTTTACTAAACTAAAAAAAAAGAGTTTAGAACCTTGATGATGTTGCAAAATATCCTAATACTCTGGTCATAGAGTTTAGAAGCATGATGATGTTGCAACACGTCTTCTTACTTGTTTCACTTCAACATTGTTCAGATTTTGGACATTTCTTTCTCATTCACTTGTTATATAGTATATAAATACCTGTTAAAGGGAAGATGCGACGCGGTTATCATGGAGACATCACCCCTCCTCCTCCTCCTCCTGAGTGATGTTTACACATAAACGCCATAAACTGCATATATGTCGTTGTTACGACCCTGGGTTCCTCAGAGGAAACCAGAAGTCAAAACTGAGCTAATAAACTGCGTGTTAGTATTGGAAACGCATCACGATGTGTCCTTGTTCGTATCTTCCATGCCAAACGTAGGACGAATCTACTTGCTCACAAACATTCAGACTCTTGAGCTTGTTGTGGATTAAGTATAACATTGTTATTAGATTAACTATCCTGAGAACGAGTGAAGTAACAATATGATGCATAGGGGAAGATTTTTAATGTGTTTAGCTGCACGATCAATTAGGCTCCTCCCAGCACCACACTAGGCGGGAGCCCTGAGCTGGTCGCTGGAAGCGTTCTTCTCTGCTGGCTGGCTGTGGTGAAAGGAACATCCTCTCGTTTCTTTATTTCTGTGTCGCTGATACCCAGCTAAGTATACTGTGTAACGTTCTCATTGTCTGGCATAGGCGTGTTCTAATGTGTAGAGTATTATATCTTGTATGAATTAGGTGTTCCTAGTGTTTGTATTACTAGTGATTCTTAAAGGGGTCCCAGTGGAACCACGTGGTCTCCATACCCTAAGCTGACTCAAGCTTCTAGCTCTTCACTAGTAGTACTATACCCTAGCTTGTTCTGAGTGTAAGCCTTGTATCCTGCTTATGTGGACCAAAGCTTTCAACGTAAGATAGTGTGGTAAAGTAATTATTATTATTGTTATTGGTGTGAATGTATATGGAGGGGTTGTTAAGGGGTTAATAAATAAGTAAGTTAGTTAAAGGAGTATCCATTCGTTCTGTGTAGGAGATCCATGATCATCCTCTAGGCTGACAATTGCAGTAATAAGCCACTAAGTTTACTTTTGTATAGTTTTAATTGGGGGCTGGGCCTTACTGATCTCCACTGCCAGAGATACATCTTTATTCTAACTACTGCCCCTACTTCCATTTATATTACATCCCCCATAGCAGCACCACCAATATTATAACAATAATATGTTAGAAAAGATTTTGATAGATTTTATGCCCTCCAAAGGAAGCAAACAGCCGGATTTGTCATTTAAGAAACTGGGTTTTTAGGGAAGAATTCATCGTCTAAATGTCACCTGTATCTGTGTGAGGAGCGAGGTGGTTGAGAGATGGTGTTGGGTGGCAGAGGGAGAGAGAGAGAGCCTCGACCACCTGCCTTGGAAACTCAAGGAAATATATGATAGATTTTACAAGACCTGTTCTGAGATTGGGGGGGGGGGTTCCTCTAAGCAGATTTGAAAGTGATTGATGGACAACGAGTGTTTTTATGTCCACTAATTCAGTAGTGATTTAGATGCAGGCGATGAGTTACAATAACGTGGCTGAAATATGTTGACCAAACCACACACTAGAAAGTGAAGGGATGACGACATTTCGGTCCGTCCTGGACTATTCTCTAGTCGATTAGCTAGTGATTCAGATAATATTAAAGCAAGAAATAAATGAGTATTTATTTCCCTAAGGGGCCATGGTACCAGGATATAAGAAATTGTTGTAGGGTATTCATAATTTATTATCCTGATACATGTGAAAGGTGCTGCACCTAGGCCAAGTTTCAGCATCTCAGCCTAAATAGAGACGGAGGAAAAAAAAAAAGAATTTTTCAACCATGTTCAATTGATTTCACAGCCCACAATTGTGAACCAAAATCATTTATACGACACTCACCTATGACCTTACTATATAATAAAGATTTTTGTCTCACATTTTTATCCCAGATGTATTTAGTGCAATAATACAGATTTTTAAAAGTTTCCCAAAAACGTATGCAACAAAATGAAGTGTATCATTATTTATAAAATCAATAAATCTACGTAGATAAGAATAATGACATCAGTTTTTAGAGGCGTAAACTCTACATATAATGTGCAAGTTTCATGTAGATTGAATAATAAATAAAGGCTGTGAAACCAGATCAAGTTGTAAAAGTTGGAGTTGCGTAGCGCGCGCGACAAGTTACTCTACTCGCGGTCACTCGTGACCGCGAGTATGAGCCAGCTCGTACCTTCCATGGAGAGCTCGCATGCATCTAGCTTTCAATGCTTTCCTCTTGTTCGTTTAATAAGTCATATTGCAGTACAAATAGCAATAATAGCATGAGTTCTGGGAGATATTGTGAGAGCGCATCAGCGATATATCCTCTCTCCAAGAGAGACACACAGTCACTGAGGGCCTGAGCCACGTACCACCCCTCTCTCTCTCACGATACTGTTGCCAATGAGTGAGTTTATATTCATTTTATGCATAACATATTATTTTCAACGCTATTATGAAAAATAAGACTTCTCCAACGTAAGATACAATACCAACATAAGATACAATACAACCATATAAACGTCCTCCCAGCAAGCATAAGAAATATTGCCGGAACAACCGTGGACATTTTCCAGAGGAAACTAGATTTATTCCTCCAAGGAGCGCCGGACCAACCGGGCTGTGGTGGGTATGTGGGCCTGCGGGCCGCTCCAAGCAACAGCCTGGTGGACCAAACTCTCACAAGTCGAGCCTGGCCTCGGGCCGGGCTTGGGGAGTAGAAGAACTCCCAGAACCCCATCAACCAGGTATCAACCAGGTAACCCCGCGGCGCACTCATGCCGCGAGGACCAGATTCACGAAAGTTGCAGCGGGAAATTTGACTCTAATTACGTTAATTTTCAAGATATCATTAAACGGTTTGGACCACAGTGTTGCCAGAACGTTGTAGTATTTTTCGTAATTTTTTGTAAATATTCCATTTTTCTTCAAATTTTCGGTTACCATGGGCCCTAAGTTGATGTTTCCTCTTCATCTTCAAAGCAATTGATTCTCACAATGTTGCAAGAAGTATAGATTACATCGAGGCATGAAGAGAGGGAAGATGGATGTCCTGTCGAGGGGAAACTAGGTAATCTTGCTCTGCAGTTGCATTGATCGGCTGAAAAAGAAGTAGGTTGGTGTAAACGTCTTAGACTTGCCAACAATAGAGTGTACCTGAGTGTTTGATGTAGAGTGCTTCAGCTATGTCTGATGTCCGTGTATATCTATATTTGTCGAGCATGTCAGTGTTGCTGGTGAGCATACCTTTGGTGATGGTCTGGTTGTGTGCAGAAATATTGTGTTATTGCTGTTGAATTGAAGAATTAACCAGAAAGCAGGTGTTTAACAGTGCCTTACAATGATCACTGCACAGATCAGTGAGTCCATTTGCATGTCAGAGTCCTTACATTTGTGAGGGGTTCTGCTTACTGCATGACGTCACTGGGGTCCTGCTTAGTACATGACGTGACTGGGGTCCTGCTTACTGCATATCGTGACTGGGGTCCTGCTTAGTGCATGATGTCACTTGGGTCCTGCTTAATTCATGACGTCACTGGGGTCCTGCTTAGTGAATGACGTCAATGGAGTCCTGCTTAGTGCATGACGTCACTGAGGTCCTGTTTAGTGCATGACGTCAGGGGTCCTGCTAGTACATGACGTCACTGGGGTCCTGCTTACAGCATGACGTCACTGGTGTCCTGCTTAGTGCATGACGTCACTGTGATCCTGTTTAATGCATGACGTGAATGGGGTCCTCCTTAGTGCAAGACGTCACTGGGGTTCTGCTTAATGCATGACGTCACTGGGGTCCTGCTTAATGCATGACGTCACTGGGGTCCTGCTTAGTGCATGAAGTCTCTGGGGTCTTGAGTAGTGCGTGACGTCACTGGGGTTCTGCTTAGTGCATGACGTCACTCTGGTCCTGTTTTGTGTATGACATCACTGGGGTCCTGCTTAGCGCATGAAGTCACTGGGGTCCTGCTTTGTGCATGAAGTCTTTGGGGTCTTGCTTAGTGTGTGACGTCACTGGAGTCCTGTTTAGTGCATGACGTCACTGGGATTAAGTACTCTGTGACCACCTGTTGGCTCTATGCTTAGTGCAATGTGACCACTTTAACAAAACACTAATCACAAGAAACAACTGTTAAAAAGTGAGTTTCTGTGTCAACAACTGCCCTTAGAACACGGTACACAGTACCTAAGTGTCCACCATTCTGTAACAAGCGCGATGACTACTGCAGTAGACAGTCTCTTGGTGATCCCTAATCACTGCATAGGTTAATGTGTATAATGAACACTTAAAATTCTTATATATTAATTATTTAATTATTTAGACAGAAGTTTCTATGTATATAAATTTAAAATGTTTACTTAAAATTAAATTCACAAAATTTTGTGCTAAAATTATTAAAGATTTAACAACTTTTAAAATAACTCAAATGACTTAATTAAATTTTATATTTCTAGTTATTATTCAAATATGGTTATTTTTTAAGTTGCAAAATATTTGTATTTTTTAACGAATAAATATTAATAACTTGCTCATCCTCTCACATCCACATCTTCGAATTGTCGTGGTTTTCTAAATCTTTTTTATGATTAACTTTTATATTCAATTTTTTTTGTTTCTATAACTATATCTATATGTTTTCTATATTATCTATATCCCCTTTGTGTACCGTATTCATAGGTCATTGTCAAAGTTGTCAGTAAGTAAGGATCACTTAGCTGCTGGGCACCATTCCTTCCTCCCCTTCCCCCCCCGTCCAATCCCTAATCCTTATCCTGCAATTGGACGCAGTGTCTGGTTATGGTTATGTTGTGGCTGAGGGTGTGGAGGCTGGTGTTGATATTGTTCAGGGCCTTGTTGAGGTTGGTGATGCAGTGCCTGGTTATGGTTATGTTGTGGCTGAGGGTGTGGAGGCTGGTGTTAATGTTGTTCAGGGCCTTGTTGAGGTTGGTGATGCAGTGCCTGGTTATGGTTATGTTGTGGCTGGTGTTGATGTTGTTCAGGGCCTTGTTGAGGTTGGTGATGCAGTGCCTGGTTAAAAATAAAATAAAATAAAATGTTTATTCAGGTAAGGTACATACATACAAGAGATTTTACTTAAATTGATAGATTTATATATAGAGGTAGTACATACAATGCCTAAAGCCACTATTACGCAAAGCGTTTCGGGCAGGACAAACTTTAATGACTAATATTTAATAATATATGATTATAAAGAAAAAAATGTGTTGGGAACAAATAAAAATAAAGATAAAAAGGGGAAAACATGGCTGAAAAAGCAGCACAAATACAAATAGGTCGACAAACAGCGTTGTTTACGAAAACAGACATGGGTTGACAATAGAGGGGTAAGGTAGGTTACAGGGAATTTATTAGGTAGTGCTTCGTTTTTATCTTAAACTGGTTGAGAGATGTACAGTCTTTAACATGGTTGGGAAGGTCATTCCACATTCTGGGTCCCTTGATTTGTAGAGCATTTCTAGTTTGATTAAGTCGTACTCTTGGAATATCAAAACTGAATTTATTTCTGGTGTGGTGCTCATGGGCTCTGTTACAACCTTCAATGTATCTTTTGAGGTCAGGATTGGCATTACAGGTCAGCGTTTTATATATGTATAATACACATGAGAGAATGTGCAGTGACTTAATATTTAACATCTTCAGAGATTTGAGTATTTTGGGTCCTGTGGTAAGTTAGGATCAGGGCACTTACATATGACAGTTTCTTGACGTTGGGAAGCCTTAGGAAGACTAGCTGAGTGTGTATTGTTCTCAATTTTGTTATACCTTCAATGTAGGGAAAAAATGGATATCATTACCTTAAAACTTGCCTTAGAACTTTGCCCTAGACATCTTCCTTAAGCTGTCTAAGGCAAGTTTCTAAAAAATAATAACCATTTGCTAGATTTTGGAGGCATAAACAATTAAAAGAAATATATTATCCAGTGCCAATTTTTTTTTAAATTGTATAAATTTATACATCGCTCTAAAAATGTATACAATGTCACGAAACAAAGTTTCAGGTAAATGTAGAGAGAAAACTTTGCCGAAAACAATTTTATGTAGCAGTATAAATCATTATCCATTTTCCCTTTATCTTCATCTTCCCTCTTCCGCTCTCCTTCTCTTGTCTCTTTTCTAAAAATTTTTGCAGTTTCTCCCCGTAAAACAAGAGCTGTCAATGTAGTTGGGAAAACATTAAATCAGCATTTACATAAATTGATGTTAAAATTACTTTATTACACTGAGTCTTCGTCATATACAAACTTTAGTAACTAATATAACAATGTAATGTGGGGGACTGTATTTTTAAGCCGGTTTTCTTCCGTTGTGGCTACCTGTTAGCTCTAGGTTAAGTGCTCTGTTACCACCTGCTGGCTTTAGGTTTAGTACTCTGTAGCTACCTGCTTGCTCTGAGCTTAGGTGGCTCTGTGGCCACCTACTGACTCTAAGCTTGCTGCTCTGTGGCCACCTGCTGGCTCTAGGCTTGCTGCTGGCTTGAGTCTTATTGCTCTGTGGCCACCTGATGGCGCTAGGTTTAGTACTCTGTGGCCACCTGCTGGCTCTAGGCTTACTGCTCTGTGGTCACCTGACCAAAACACTAACAATAAGAAACAACTGTTGAATAGTTAGTTTCTTTGACAACTACTGGCCTCAGAACACGGTACACAGTAGCTAATTGTCCCCATCACTCTAACAACAGTGACGTCCACGGTATTACACAGTATTTATATAATTCCTATCAACATAAAAGTTTTGTGTATGTAATGTTCACTCAAAATTGTTTACATTTATCTCTAAATGCCGTAACTACACTTAGGTAATTACACACACACACACACACACACACACACACACACACACACACACACAGCCCGATAGGCTCAGGAATCTGTACACCTGTTGATTGCCGGTTGAGAGGCGGGACCAAAGAGCCAGAGCTCAACCCCCGCAAACACAATTAGGTGAGTACAACTAGGTGAGTACACACACACACACACACACACATACTCACAGACACACACACACACACACACACAAACACACACACACACACACACACACACACACACACACACACACACACACACACACACACACACACATACTCACAGACACACATACACACACACACACACACATACACACACAGGCATAGGGGGCCTCGTAGCCTGGTGGATAGCGCGCAGGACTCGTAATTCTGTGGCGCGGGTTCGATTCCCGCACGAGGCAGAAACAAATATGCAAAGTTTCTTTCACCCTAAGTGCCCCTGTTACCTAGCAGTAAATAGGTACCTGGGAGTTAGTCAGCTGTCACGGGCTGCTTCCTGGGGTGTGTATGTGTGGTGTGGAAAAAAAAAAAAAAAAAGTAGTTAGTAAACAGTTGATTGACAGTTGAGAGGCGGGCCGAAAGAGCAAAGCTCAACCCCCGCAAAAACACAACTAGTAAACACAACTAGTAAACAAAGACACACACACACACACACACACACACACACACACACACACACACACACACACACACAAATGAAAAAAAAAGAACAGGGAAACAAAGGGCTGGCATACCGAAAGGGAAACTATGAGGAGATGCATAAATTCCTAAGGGATATACAATGGGTCACAGAACTCAGAACCAAGCCCGTACAAGACATAATGAACTATGTCACCCAAAAGCGTCAGGAGGTTGTAAGCCGGTTTTTCCCAGCCCGACAGGAAAAAACAGAGAAGCAAAAGAAGAATCCATGGTTTACTAGGGAATGTATGAAAGCAAAGGAGCTGAACAAAAGGGTATGGAGGAACTTCCGAAATAACAGAACACCCGAAAGTAGAGAGATAACAGAGAACCAGGAACGAGTATGTTTGTGTGAGAAGAGCAGCTGAGAAAAGGTATGAAAATGATATAGCTAACAAAGCCAAGACCGAACCAAAGCTACTACACAGTCACATCAGGAGGAAGACAACAGTGAAGGAACAGGTGATGAAACTTAGGGTGGGTGAGGACAGGTACACAGAGAATGACAAAGAGGTGTGTGAGGAACTCAAAAAAAGGTTCCAGGAAGTCTTTACAATAGAACAAGGAGAAGTCACGGCGCTAGGAATGGTGGCAGCAAACCAGGCGACCTTGGAAAAGTTCGAAATTGCAAGTGATGAGGTCAAGAAGCACGTATTGAAGCTGGACGTGAGAAAAGCTGTTGGGCCGGACGGAATCTCACCATGGGTTTTGAAAGAGTGTGCAGGAGCACTTTGTTTGCCACTCTCCATAGTGTATAGTAGGTCACTGGAAACGGGAGACCTTCCAGAAATATGGAAGACGGCTAATGTAGTACCAATATACAAAAAGGGTGACAGACAGATGCACTGAACTACAGGCCAGTGTCCTTAACTTGTATTAGTATACAAGGTGATGGAGAAGATTGTGAGAAAAAACCTAGTAACACATTTGGAGAGACGAGACTTCGTGACAACCCATCAACATGAGTTCAGGGAGGGTAAATCTTGCCTTACAGGCTTAATAGAATTCTACGATCAGGTGACAAAGATTAAGCGAGAAAGAGAAGGATGGGCGGACTGCATTTTTTTGGACTGTCGGAAAGCCTTTGACACAGTACCCCATAAAAGGCTGATGCATAAGCTGGAGAAACAGGCAGGAGTAACTGGTAGGACGCTCCAGTGGATAAGGGAGTACCTAAGCAATAAGAAGCAGAGAGTTACAGTGAGGGGGTGAGACCTCAGATTGGCGTGAAGTCACCAGTGGAGTCCCACAGGGCTCTGTAATCGGACCTATCCTGTTTCTGATATACGTAAATGATCTCCCAGAGGGTATAGACTCATTCCTCTCAATGTTTGCTGACGACGCCAAAATTATGAGAAGGATTAAGACAGAGGAGGACAGTATGAGGTTTCAAGAAGACCTGGACAAGCTGCAGGAATGGTCGAACAAATGGTTGTTAGAGTTTAACCCAAGAAAATGTAATGTAATGAAGATAGGTGTAGAAAGCAGGAGACCAGATACAAGGTATCATTTGGGAGACGAAATACTTCAGGAGTCAGAGAGAGAGAAGACCTGGGGGTTGATATCACGCCAAACCTGCCCCCTGAAACTTATATCAAGAGGATAACATCAGCGGCATATGCCAGGTTGTGTAAGGAATCTTTCAGAACATTATATACCATATCTCATCCCCTCCCTGTCCCCCTTTCAATTGACCCCCACCCCTCACTCCAGCATCATCTGTGACCTCGTTACCCACCCCACATCTCACGCCCATGGAACATCTTCCCCCATCAGCAGAACGCTTACCAAGAAGGGAACATGAGAAGGGACAGAAGAAAGTGAGTCTCAAGGTAATGTACACTAATATAGATGGGATTACAAATAAAACAGATGAACTTGGAGAATGGGTACTTGAAGAAAACCCAGACATCATAGCATTCACAGAAACAAAGCTAACGAAAATCATAACAAATGCAGTGTTCCCACAGGACTACTGTGTTGTGAGGAAAGAGAAGGAAGAGGAGGTGGTGGTGTAGCTCTGCTGGTAAGAAAAGGCTGGGATTTTGAGAAAATGGTTATTCAGGGCTGTGAAGGTTTCAGTGACTATATACCAGGTACAATAGCAACTGGAGGACAAAAAATTGTAGTCGCAACCATAACCAACCCTCCACCAAATGACAGAAGACCCAGACAGGAATATGATAGAGGCAACATGGCCATCATTAACATAATAGAGTGAACAGTGTCTCTCGCTAGTATGAATGGATCTGGACTACTAATCATGGGGGATTTCAACCATGGGAAGATTGACTGGGAGAACAGAGACCCGCATGGAGGACCAGATACATGGAGAGCTAAGCTGCTGGACGCGGCAACAAGAAACTTTCTTAGCCAGCATATCAAGGGACCGACAAGAATGAGAGGGGAGGATGAACCAGCTATGCTTGATCTGATATTTCCCCTTAATGAGTGGGATATAAGGGAGGTTAAGATGGAAGCACCCTTAGGAATGCGTGATGACAGTGTATTGATCTTTGAGTACTTGGAAGAGCTAGGACGTATATTCCCCAAAAAAGAACTTGAAAACAAAAAAAACTGGCATACCGAAAGGGGAATTATGAGGGGATGAGAAGTTTCCTAAGGAATATACCATGGGACACAGACCTCAGAGCTAAGTCGGTACAAGGATAATGGACTATGTCACCCAAAAGTGTCAGGAGGCAATAAACAGGTTTATCCCGGCCCAAAGGGAAAAATCCGAGAAGCAAAAGAAGAATCCATGGTTTAACAGGGCATGTATGGAAGCAAAGGTACTGAACAAAAGGGCGTGGAGGAACTTCCGAAATAACAGCACACCAGAAAGCAGAGATAGATTCCAGAGAACCAGGAATGAATATGTTAGTGTGAGAAGGGAAGCAGAGAAAAATTATGAAACTGATATAGCAAGCAAAGCCAAGACCGATCCAAAGCTACTCCACAGTCACATCAGGAGGAAAACAACAGTGAAAGAACAGGTAATGAAACTTAGAACAGGAGAGGACAGGTATACAGAGAATGACAAAGAGGTGTGTGAAGAACTCAACAAGAGGTTCCAGGAGGTCTTCACAATAGAACATGGTGAGGTCACTGCGCTAGGAGAGGGGGCAGTAAACCAGGCAGCCTTGTAAGGGTTCGAAATTACGAGAGATGAGGTCAAGAGACACCTGTTGGATCTGGGTGTGAGAAAGGCTGTTGGTCCAGACGGGATCTCACCATGGGTATTGAAAGAGTGTGCAGCGGCACTCTGCTTGCCACTCTCCATAGTGTATAGTAGGTCACTGTAAACGGGAGTCCTACCAGAAATACGGAAGGCGGCGAATGTGGTCCCAGTATACAAAAAGGGTGACAGACAAGAGTCCCAGTCCTATCCCAAAACCTTATCCTGTAACTGGTTGCAGTGCCTGCAGACGCAGTGCACTCAAAGGTGATGGTCTGCCTGAGTGCAGAAATATTGAGATATTGTTATTGAATTCAATAAACAACCAGAAAGCAGGTGTTTAACAGTGCCTTACAATGATCACTGCACAGAGCAGTGAGTCCATTCGCATGTCAGAGTCCTCACATTCACGAGCGGTCCTGCTTAGTACATTATGCCACTGGGGTCCTGCTTAGTGCATGACGTCACTTGGGTCCAGTATTAGTGCATGACGTCACTTGGGTCCTGCTTAGTGCATGACGTCACTGGGGTCCTGTATTAGTGCATGACATCACTGGGGTCCTGCTTAGTTCATAACGTCACTGTGGTCCTCTTTAGTGCATGACGTCAATGGGATCCTGTTTAGTGCACGACGTCACTGGGGTCCTGTATTAGTGCATGACGTCACTGGGGTCGTGCTTAGTGCATGACGTCACTGGGGTCCTGTATTAGTGCATGACGTCACTGGGGTCCTGCTTAGTGCATAACGTCACTGGGGTCCTGCTTATTGCATGACGTCACTGGGATTAAGTACACTGTGGCCACCTACTGGCTCTATGCTTAATGATCTGTGGCCACCTGAACAAAACACCAACAACAAGAAACACCAGCGTGACCAAAACACCAACAACAAGAAACACCAGCGTGACCAAAACACCAACAACAAGAAACACCAGCGTGACCAAAACACCAACAACAAG
Organism: Procambarus clarkii; assembly: GCF_040958095.1. Taxonomy (NCBI): domain Eukaryota; kingdom Metazoa; phylum Arthropoda; class Malacostraca; order Decapoda; family Cambaridae; genus Procambarus; species Procambarus clarkii. The sequence continues at coordinate 9,333,545 of NC_091208.1, forward strand.
AAACACCAGCGTGACCAAAACACCAACAACAAGAAACACCAGCGTGACCAAAACACCAACAACAAGAAACACCAGCGTGACCAAAACACCAACAACAAGAAACACCAGCGTGACCAAAACACCAACAACAAGAAACACCAGCGTGACCAAAACACCAACAACAAGAAACACCAGCGTGACCAAAACACCAACAACAAGAAACACCTGATGAAAGGTGAGTTTCTGTGACAACCACTGACCTCAGAACAGTAGTATACAGTAGTAAGTGTCCCCCACACTCAACCGTAACGACCATTGCAGTACATAGTATCTAAGTGATCCCCACTCACCGCAGACTTTAAAGTTTAATGTCTATAATATACACTACAAAAGTATGTGCTTCATATAGAATTGCATAATTGAACTTTAACCGATTAACCGATTAAAAAGCCCTAGAGCAGGCAAGCAGGGGGTTGAAGACAGGGGCGAGGATGCAGAAATCTTGAGCGAGGAACTGGAGACGAGGTGAAGAGGGGAGATGAAAGATCGGTGGTCCAACCACCGTGGGTAAGAATTGCAGCTGATGCTGCGGTTTGGTGGTAGAATGGAGTTCTCATTGGTGCTCGCTGATGTGTCTTGTAGGAGGCAGGGCTTCTCGTCGCAGTGTTCTTTTCAGCTTTGCGTTGGTGTTCTACTGATTCCTTGATTTACTCGGGCGCAGATCGTCGGTGTTTTTCTTTTTCCCAGGCCTCCTGGCCGGTTTGTTGGTCTTGCTTCGTGTTGATACGGTGAGGCTATCGTTGGAGGTAGCTTCCAGACGGAAATCTTCAGTTGTGTAGGACTGCTTCAGTGGAGGAGGTGGTGTTCCCACCGAGACGTCCTCATCTGATGAGTCAGCTGACTCAGGAGTAGATGCAGTGAATCTTGAGGGTCAAGTTCTTGCCTGTTGAGGGTTAATGGGAGTTGCAGCTGATTTAGGACGTTGAGAGGGTTCGCACACGCAAGGTGGAACTGTAGAAGTAATCGATAGAGGAGGCGTCGGCGTCTGGGTGGCTTGTGATGAAGTTGCTGGAGGAGCAGGCTTTGCTGTTGATAGTAGATCCGTGAGCACGGCGGCGTTCACGGTGATGTAAGGGACCGAGACTGTGTCTTGAGAACTTAAAGTGGTGTTGGTGAAAACTTCCTCTGGAACTATGCCCATTTGCTTTGTATAGAATATTTAATATTCTTACGTATTCCTGGGGGTTATTGCAAGCTATCATGCTGGCCGCCGATGTTAATGCTTAAACTGTGCTGTTCAGTGGTTGGTCGGTGTGGGCCGGGGGTGATGGCTGGCTCGACGAATCGCTGGTTGGCGTTTGGGAGCTGGCTCCCCATTGGCTGGTAGTAGCAGTGGGACGTCCTCCCGGAAGCTCCGGGAAAATGGCGGCTTGGGCGTTGAAACCTGAAGTAGAGGTGGTCGCTGATTGGCTTGGTGCTTCCGAGGTACTGGCTCCGGTTGAAGATGTGGATTTCTCCATGTTTTTAATGACGTCTTGTCTATGAGGACAACGTATGGAGATTGCCGGATGGTCGCCTTTGCACAGCAGACAGCATTGTGTTTCAGACTTCCAGATGGAGTAATGGTAGTCAGCTGAGCAGAGGCTACACTTCTGAATACGCTGGGTACATTTGCTGGTGGAGTGGGTGTGCTCGTAGCACCGGAGGCACTGGTTGACGATGTGAAAACGTTCCATCTTCACACTGAATGACGGAATGTGAATACCAAAGCTGTAAACACCATTTCTGGTAGCCATAGTAGCCGCAGCTACTGTCTCGAAGGTCAGCTTCAGGGAGAGATTTCTGTTGAAGAAGTGAGCTTCGTGAAGCCCTAAGTCCGGGTTTGATTCCTTGAAGTCGTGCATGAACGCTCTTTCATCAGCTTCATCTTGTTCCACGATCCATTGGCTGAGATCATGAATAACGACAGAGTGTTCAGCCAGGTACTGGCGTGGGAAGTTGAGACGAAGGTGTTGGTTGGAGAAGTTGGCGCTGAAAAACAGAAGTTTGTCGACTTCCTCCTCACTATAAAAGAAGAAGAGGATGTCCGTGCCTTCCTGTTTGATGTCGTTGGGTATCACTCCCGCAATGTCTTCAAAAAAGCTTCAGGAGAGATGTCTTGGAGAATGGTTGCTCGTTAAGGGGCGTACCCCGGATATTGTAGCGTTTGTGACGCATGATGAGCTTCCTCATCATGCGTCCGGCTTTGGGGAGCCGGTCGGCCGAGCGGACAGCACGCTGGACTTGTGATCCTGGGTTCGATCCCAGGCGCCGGTGAGAAACAATGGGCAAAGTTTCTTTCACCCTATGCCCCTGTTACCTAGCAGTAAAATAGGTACCTAGGTGTTAATCAGCTGTCACGGGCTGCTTTCTAGGGGTGGAGGCCTGGTCGAGGACCGGGCCGCGGGGACACTAAAAAGCCCCAAAATCATCTCAAGATAACCTCCTGGTGGCCGATGGCTCTCTCAAAGACTACACGTCACTGAAGATGGCTTCCCGTCTCTACCCCTGTGAACTTATTAAAACAAATTCTATTTTATATAATTAATGTTTTTTTTACATAATAATGAAACAGTTAAAATTTGTGTTAAATTTTAAAATTATCTAAAAAAGTAGAAACAAAATTTACTTTTTTATATTTGTTTTATATTGCTTATAAAATTGTAATATAGTTATAATTTTATATTACAAGGTAATGTATTTAAGAAGTAATAAATAATGATTTCTTCCTCTTACTTCCACACTCATTTGGTCGTCTGGTCGTGATTTTCTATACCGCCTAACGTGGGTAACTTTAATATTCAAAATTGTTTATGTTCATTCCACAAAAAAAATTGTGTTCATACTTCGAATACCTTATTAATAGCCCCTTTGTGTACCGTATTCTTAGGCCACTGTCACAGTCGTCAGTAAGTGGGGATCACTTAGCTACTGGGCACCATTCCATTCCCTCACCTCCCCCGTCCAATCCCAAATCCTTATCTTGCAATTGGATGCAGTGCCTGGTTAGGGTTATGTTGTGGCTGAGGATGTGGAGGCTGGTGTTGATGTTGTTCAGGGCCTTGTTGAGGTTGGTGATGCAGTGCCTGGTTATGGTTATGTTGTGGCTGAGGGTGTGGAGGCTGGTGTTGATGTTGTTCAGGGCCTTGTTGAGGTTGTTGATGCAGTGCCTGGTTATAGTTATGTTGTGGCTGAGGGTGTGGAGGCTGGTGTTGATGTTGTTCAGGGCCTTGTTGAGGTTGGTGATGCAGTGCCTGGTTATGGTTATGTTGTGGCTGAGGGTGTGGAGGCTGGTGTTGATGTTGTTCAGGGCCTTGTTGAGGTTGGTGATGCAGTGCCTGGTTATGGTTATGTTGTGGCTGAGGGTGTGGAGGCCGGTGTTGATGTTGTTCAGGGCCTTGTTGAGGTTGGTGATGCAGTGCCTGGTTATGGTTATAATAATAAGCACTAATGATCAAGTCACCTCTTCCAGAAAGAGATATGTAGAAAAAAATCGCCAACATTCAACAGATTCTGACAACAAACAACCTCCCATGCATAACCATCCCACCCAACATGACACCACACCCATCACCAATCCCACCCCCACCCCCCTTCATCCCCCAGGCATCAAGCCCAGATCCTCCCCCACCCCGATCCCCCCCCTTCACCCCCCCCAGGACAAAACCTAACACTATCCCCACCCCCCCCTTAACCCCCCCCCCGGTACAAAACCCAACACTATCCCCTCCCCCCCCAATACCAGGCCTCTAACTGATTCTCATAGACCCCGCTCCTCATGACAGCCACCTCTCTCCCTCTCCAGGCAAATAGATCACCAAAACACAAGATAACTCTCCAGACAAAAAGAAATAACTCACCAAAACACCAGAAAACTGAGACAGCACAAAGACGGACATCAGCTACCAAAAAGCAAGTGTCCTTCTTCACCTTAGCCTACGAGCCCAACAAGTCAGCCCATCTCACGCCCCACACGTTAGCCCACCTCAACCCCCCCCCCTCCCTTCCTATTACCCAATACCACACAAGTACCAAACCAAAGACCCTGTTAGCTCACTTAAAACACTCGTCACACTCAGCCAAAAGGACCAACTCCTCCCCAGGCCACCCCCTACACCCCCACCCCAAAAATGGCCAAATGCTCACCAGGAACCTTTAAAAACGGCTCCAACACACTCTTCATGCCCACCACGATCATCCCCAGAATTATCTACGACACGAACCAAGGCACATGGGAGAACCTCTCCGATTTATTCACCACAAACCCCCCTTCCCCCCGCCCTCCCCCCTCATCCAGTCAGTAAACAATGAAAATCACACAATTCAACGTTAGAGCCTATTACAGTATCAGGCATCTGATTGCTAACTTTGTGGAGACCGAAAGACCGGATGTGCTGTTACTGAACATTCGTGACGAACTCTCACAAAATTAGACATTACGGCTACACAACATACCAATCCCCCGATGAAGCACATGAAGGGGGTTGCTATTCTGGTTAAAAGCACTTATAAACATGACCTCACTACCAACTAGCAGCACAAACACTTCCTAACAATCAACATTTACACTCAACATGGACAAATGATCAGTGGCACCACTTACATTCGCCCAAACCAAGGCCTTCCTCTCAAGGACTTGAATACCCTCCTCAACCACCCACACATACCGGTCTTCCTCCTGGTAGACCTAAACACACAACACCAAACATTCAACCACCATCAACACAACATGTACGGTCAACAACTGTACCAACTTCACCAAAGCACACACCTCACCTTCCTTGGCCCAGACTTCAAAACAAGTTACACACACAATGGGACTGGGAGACCAGATCTCATCCTCACCAACAGAGCAGACACCCACCTCCAGTACTACATTACCCCACGGACCCATCACCGGCTCAGATCACATACCCATGTCACTCACAATCTCCAACAACCTCATACTCATCCCAGCCACCCCACATTATGGCTATCAAAACGCAGACTGGTAAGCCTTCAATCAGCACCTAAATACCAGTACACAACACTACAACTTCCAAGATAAACCAACGACAAACAGACTCCCAAATCCTCTCTATGCAAAACAACCTCATACAAGCGGCTGACGCAACCATACCAAAAACTACCCACAAAACCAGACACTCCTTTCCCTCCAGCACAACCAAAAGTCTACTCATCTGCTACCACAACAGATTCTCCCGCAACCTTCACAGATACGGCCAGGTAAACACAGACCTCACTATACTAAAAAACTACATTCACAACAGTCTAGACCTCGACTATGCCAAATACTTGAAGAAACTCATACAAAAAGACTGGACTACACAGAAAAACAACTCCACAACAATTCTGGAACTTCATAAAGAGGATCTAGGACAACTCCTCCTCTTCTGTTTTTACAGACATCACACATAACAGTCAAATTTCATTGACCCTTCAGAACTAGTAGACATATTCAGACAACACTGGCAGGACACCTTCAACCATCATAGCCCCTCCGCCCCTACAGCCAAAAGCAATACACAACATTAACAGAGTAGAAACATGGATCCGACACAACCCTCAGGCCATCTCACACTACTCACCATTGACCTCACGACACTAGACGACTTACATAGTGACCTCACAGCATCGATACAACCAGCTGAAGTATAATTCATGCTTAAAAATACCCGACGAAAAGCCCCAGGAGCCTATAACATAGACCAAGCTCTCCTCAAACAAAATCCCGACTCCCTAGTCCTTGCACTCTCTGACGTATACAACGCCTCATTAGCATCTGGATATTTCCCAAGCCCATTCAAAGAAGGCACAGCAATCCTCATCCCGAAACCAAAAAAATCCCCGACAGAACCCAAGAACTACAGACCGATCAGCATACTAGAGACACTTGGAAAAATATACGAAAATTTGGCTTCATACAACACCGCTCCACACAAGATGCACTCATCATAGTAACAAATTACCTCTCCATTAACAAGCACCAAAGGGTCAAGACAGCCCTCATAGCAAAGGACGTTGAAAAGGCGTTCGACGCAGTATGGCACGACGGCCTACGATACAAACTCTGTACTCTATTCCAACTACCTGATAACATGCAAAGGATACTATGCAGCTTTCTAACAAACAGAAAGATGCAGATTAAGTTCCTCAGCAAGCTGTCAGGATACTTCAACCTAAATGTAGGAGTCCCCCAGGGCTCAGTTCTCTCACCGACCCTATACATACTCTACGTAAATAACATTCCTGATCCAACATACTGGACCTCTATAACCCTCTGCTATGCTGACGACATAACCCAACTGATCTCAGGTTACTCGATAGACACCCTCACACGAATTGCACAGGAAGAAATAGACAAAAAAAAAACTTCTGGGAACACGACTGGCGGATTAAAACAAAACCCAACAAGTCCAAAATCACATACTTCTTCTACAGCAAACGTGTAAACCCTGCCCCACTAAAACTCTACTCTCCGTCACCCGACCCAACCCACAACCCCGAGAGTCAACAACACCACAGTACTTGGACTCACATTAGACTTCAACCTCCGCTTTCACACACGTAGTATCCAAGAAAGCTATAGCCTCCAAAACTCTATCAAAGCTATACCCCCTCAGACATGCCTCCAAAGCCATCAAGTTCTATCTATATAAAACAATTATCCTCCCACTCCTAACATATGCACCCATCCCACTCTCACTTGCAGCACCAACAAACAGGAAACAACTCCAGCGTACCCAGAACAGAGCCCTGAGATGGGTGTTCGATACCCACTGGCAGGACTTCACTACTAGTAAAGCCCTGCAAAAGAGGGCGAACATCCCGTCTCTGAACATAGTCTGGGACACTATGGGGAAGAAACAGATAACGATAATTCTCACCTACCACGACAACTACGACAACTTTCTCAGAAACACCCTTAGTAGACCTAGAAATACGCACAACCTCTTTAACCCGATTGACGACCCATCCCCTGCTCCGTCATTTACATGACTCCTCGCTCCTCCTATACCACTCCTCAATCACCAAGCTCCGATTCTACCCAGTCTCCTTAACTCTTCTTCTTCCCCCCTCTTAAGGGGGAGGACCTGTTAGCTCCCGGTTGCTAGAGACTCTGGGCGGGGCACATGCTGTTTAGCGAAATCCAAGACCACAACTGGTGTGAGCCTCCAAGACACACCCAGCTGAGGGCTGCTATCACCGTGGGCGCACTGAAAGACGAAATGTTGTCACAAAATCCGATTCCTTGCTTCCATCACTTAGTCCGACCACAACGTTTTAATGCCATGCAGCTGAGTCTTGCCCTGGCACTTTATCTCATCCTAAAAACCCTTCCTCTCACCCCCACTTACTCTTCCCCCTATCCCCACTTCCCCGCTCACCCTACAGGGTATCTTGGCCAATATTTAATTAATTGATTGATGTGGCACTGAGTATGGGATGTTCTCTCCCCTTGTTGCTACCTGCTGGCTTTAGGCTTACAGCTCTGTGGCCACCTGTTGGCTCTAGGCTTACTGCTCTGTGGCCACATGTTGGCTCTCGGCTTACTGCTCTGTGGTCACCTGTTGGCTCTAGGCTTACTGCTCTGTGGCCACCTATTCACTCTAGGCTTACTGCTCTGTGGCCACCTGTTCGCTCTAGGCTTACTGCTCTGTGGCCACCTGTTCGCTCTAGGCTTACTGCTCTGTGGCCACCTGTTCGCTCTAGGCTTACTGCTCTGTGGCCACCTGTTCGCTCTAGGCTTACTGCTCTGTTGCCACGTGACCAAAACACCAAAAATAAACACCAGCGTGACCAAAACACAAACAACAAGAAACACCAGCGTGACCAAAACACCAACAAAAAGAAACACCAGCGTGACCAAAACACTAACAACAAGAAACACCAGCGTGACCAAAACACCAACAACAAGAAACACCAGCGTGACCAAAACACAAACAACAAGAAACACCAGCGTGACCAAAACACCAACAAAAAGAAACACCAGCGTGACCAAAACACCAACAACAAGAAACACCAGCGTGACCAAAACACCAACAACAAGAAACACCAGCGTGACCAAAACACCAACAACAAGAAACACCAGCGTGACCAAAACACCAACAACAAGAAACACCAGCGTGACCAAAACACCAACAACAAGAAACACCAGCGTGACCAAAACACCAACAACAAGAAACACCAGCGTGACCAAAACACCAACAACAAGAAACACCAGCGTGACCAAAACACCAGCAACAAGAAACACCTGTTGAATGGTGAGTTTGTGTGTCAACAACTGGCCTCAGAACACGGTACACAGTAGCGAAGTGTCCCCCTACTCTCTAACAACTGTGACGACCACTGTAGTACACAGTATCAAAGTGATCCCTGCTCACTGCCGACTGTAAAGTTTAATGTGTATAATGTACACTTAAAAATATAGTATAATTGAAGAATTAACAAAAATTCAATACACAAAAATACTTATGACATAAAGGTTTTATTTATATAATTAATATTTTTTTAAAATTGCAACATTTAGGTTTTGTGCTAAAAATTTTTAAAATTTAATAAATTATAAAATCAAGATTTAACATATTTTTTCATTTTATATTGGTAATTAAACTGTAATATAGCGATTGATCTAAAATAAGAACTAATTGTATTCAAGAAGTAATAAATATTAATATCCTGCGCTACCTCCCACACTCATAAGGTCGGCTGGTCGTCATTTTCTATACCGCTTTAATGGTAACTTTTATTTTCAATTTTTTTTTATGTTTCATTCCATCAGATATTTTGTGTTGATACTTCGAATACCTTATTAATATCCCGTTTGTGTACCGTATTTTTAGGCCACTGTCATAGTCGTGAGTGAGCAAGGATCACTTAGCTACTGAGGCACCATTCCTTCCTCACCACCCCCCTCCCCCCGACCGTTCCCTGATCCTTATCCTGTAATTGGATGCAGTGCCTGGTTATGGTTATGTTGTGGCTGAGGGTGTGGAGGCTAGTGTTGATGATGTTCAGGGCCTTGTTGAGGTTGGTGATGCCGTGCCTGGTTATGGTTATGTTGTGACTGAGGGTGTGGAGGCTGGTGTTGATGTTGTTCAGGGCCTTGTTGAGGTTGGTGATGCAGTGCCTGGTTATAGTTATGTTGTGGCTGAGGGTGTGGAGGCTGGTGTTGTTGTTGTTCAGGGCCTTGTTGAGGTTGGTGATGCAGTGCCTGGTTATAGTTATGTTGTGGATGAGGGTGTGGAGGCTGGTGTTGATGTTGTTCAGGGCCGTGTTGAGGTTGGTGATGCAGTGCCTGGTTATGGTTATGTTTTGGCTGAGGGTGTGGAGGCTGGTGTTGATGTTGTTCAGGGCCTTGTTGAGGTTGGTGATGCAGTGCCTGGTTATGGTTATGTTGTGGCTGGTGTTGATGTTGTTCAGGGACTTGTTGAGGTTGGTGATGCAGTGCCTGGTTATGGTTATAACAATTAACATTACAATAATCAACATGAAAGTGCTAGATCCGGACGTCTTTATGCGTGACATCCAAACCCCTGTAAATATAATTTATATCAACACGAGCGAGGCAGATTTTGCAAGAGAAATTCTCAACATGCCCATGCACTCAGTCTCGTGTTCAGACTCATGGAATTCAATATTTATACAAAAAATATTTTTCTAAACTTTGTTCTAACTAAAAATTGAGTTTAGAAGCATGATGATGTTGCAATATATCATAATACTTGGCCATAGAGTTTAGAAGCATGATGATGTTGCAACACGTCTTCAAACTTCTTACACTGCAACATTGTTCAGATTTTGAACATTTCTTTTTCATTCACTTGTTATGTAGTATTTAAATACCGGTTAAAGGGAAGATGCGACGCCGTTGTCATGGAGACATCACCCCTCCTCCTCCTGACTGATATTTACACATTTACGTCATTCACCGCCGTTCATTCACTGAATTCAAGAAACAACCAGAAAGCAGGTGTTTAACAGTGCCTTACAATGATCACTGCACACAGTAGTGAATCCATTCGCATGTCAGATAAAATCAATCCATTGATTGACATTCATGAGGGGTCCTGCTTAGTGCATGACGTCACTGGGGTCATGCTCAGTGCATGACGTCATTGGGGTCCTGCTTATTGCAGGACATCATTGGGGGCTTTTGGTTAATGCATGACGTCACTGGGGTCCTGCTTAGTGCATGACGTCACTGGGAGTCCACCTTAGAGTATGACGTCACTGGTCTCCTCTCACTGTCAGTACTTGGTCACGTGACCCTAAATGGGTCACTGAGTACTGTGAAGTTGTTCTACTTTGCACCGTCGTGTTTAACGAAAATAATTCATTAAAATACAGAGCCTGACACCAACCTCGTTACACTGCAAAATTACAGCCATTTCCCCCTGGGTAGCGTGTCAAGCCGTCCTCCTAATAGAACGTTGCGTTTTGACGTATAGTCTACCTAAGGCCAAAAATAATTGTACTAGAAAATAGAGGCGACTCGCGAAAATGACATAATATCGCGTTTTCTCTTTTGGGTCTTCTGGTAGGTTAGGATAAGGGCACTTTGGAACGTCAGTTTCTTGACGTTGGGAAGCGTTCGGAAGAGTAGCTGAGTATGTATTGTTTTCAAATTTGTTATGCCTCCAATGTAGGGAAAAAATGGATATTATTACCTTAATGCCTTAAAACGTGCCATGGATCTTTGCCCTAGACATCTTCCCCAAACTCTCTAAGGCAAGTTTCTAAAAAAATATTAACCATTTCCTAGATTGTGGAGGCATAAACAATTAAAAAAATTATATTACCCAGGGCCAAACACTGTTTCATTGTATTCATTTATACATCGCTGTAAAAATGTATACAATATCACGAAACAAAGATTTAGGTAAATGTAAAGAGAAAACTTCGCTGAAAGCACTTATTTGGGGCATCCCAAATCATTATCCCTTTCCCATCATCTTCTCCTGCACACCCTTTCTCCTTTTCTTCCTCTCTTCTCTATAAACGTTTGCATTTTCTCCCCATCAAACAAGAGCTGTCAATATTGTTGGGAAAACATTAAATCAGCATTTACATGAAATGATGTTAGGGTGCCCTTATTACACTGAGTCTTGGTTAAATTACGAACCTCAGTAATTAATATAAGTGCAATAGGGTTAATTATCTCTACATTCCTAGGCTGTTCTCTTCCCATGTGGCCACCTGCTGGCTCCAGGCTTAGTGCTCTTTGGCCACCTGGCTCTAGGCTTAGTTCTCTGTGGCCACCTGCTGGCTCTAGGCTTACTGCTCTGTGGCCACCTGCTGACTCTAGGCATACTGCTCTGTGGCCACCTGCTGACTCTAGGTTTACTGCTCTGTGGCCACCTGACCAAAGCACTAATAATAAGAAATACCTGTTGAATGGACAGTTTCTTTGACAACTACTGGCTTCAGAACACGGTACACAGTAGCTAAATGTCCCCATCACTCTAACAACTGTGACGACCACCGTATTACACAGTAGTTAATTGATTTCTACCCACCGTAAAGTTTTATGTGTGTAATGTATACTCCAAATTTTGATATTTATACTTAGAAGATGACATCTTCGTAAAATTCTTTATTTACAAATAACATCTTTTTTCAAAAAATAAAAAAAGTCAAATTTTGTGTTAAAATTTATTAATATCTTAAAAATTTAAAAAATAATTAAGATATTTTTTCAAATTTTATACTGTTAATCAAATAGTAATATTAAAATATGTACTTGTTACGAACTAATTATATTTAAAAAGTAATATTTATTAATATTCTGCCCTACCTCTCCCACCACAAAAAACACACACACACACGCACACACAGCTTCCCCCACCAGCAGAACACTTACCAAGGAGGCGATTTGAGAAGGGACAGAAGAAAGTGAGCCTCAAAGCAATGTACACTAACATAGATGGAATTACAAATAAAGCAAATGAGCTTGGAGAAAGGGTACTAGAGGAAAACTCAGACGTAATAGCCCTCACAGAAATAAAGATAGTGAAAACGATAACAAACGCAGTGTTCCCACAGGACTATTATGTTATGAGGAAAGAAAGGGAAGGAAGAGGTGGGGGCGGTGTAGCTCTGCTGGTAAGAAAAGGCTGGGATTTTGAGGAGATGGATATTCAGGGCTGTGAAGGTTTCAGTGACTACATAGCAGGTACCGTAACAAATGGAGGGAAAAAAATTATAGTCGTAGTCATATATAATCCACCACCAAATGACAGAAGACCTAGACAGGAATATGATAGAAACAACATGGCCACCATTAACATAATAGAAAGAGCAGCTTCTGTTGCTAGCAGGAATGGATCTGGACTACTAATTATGGGAGACTTCAACCATGGGAAGATAGATTGGAAGAACAGAGACCCGCATGGAGGACCAGAAACATGGAGAGCTAAGCTGCTGGACGTGGCAACAAGAAACTTTCTAAGCCAGCACATCAAAGAACCAACAAGAATGAGAGGAGAAGATGAACCAGCAATGCTTGATTTGATATTTACCCTAAATGAGTGGGATATAAGGGAAGTTAAGATGGAAGCGCCCTTGGGAATGAGTGACCACAGTGTATTGAACTTTGAGTACCTGGTAGAGCTAGGAATTATCTCCCCCAAAAAAGAACTAGGAATCAAAAGGCTGGCATACCAAAAGGGGAATTATGAACAGATGAGAAGTTTCCTAAGTGAAATACCTTGGGACACAGACCTCAGAGATAAGTCTGTACAGGGTATGATGGACTATGTTACCCAAAAGTGTCAGGAGGCAGTAAACAGGTTCATCCCGGCCCAAAGGGAAAAATCCGAGAAGCAACAGAAGAATCCATGGTATAATAGGGCATGTATGGAAGCGAAGAAACTGAACAAAAGGGCGTGGAGGAACTTCCGGAATAACAGAACACCAGAAAGCAGAGATAGATACCAGAGAACCAGGAATGAGTACGTCAGGGTGAGAAGAGAAGCAGAGAAAAGTTTTGAAAATGATATAGCAAACAAAGCCAAGACCGAACCAAAGCTACTCCACAGTCACATCAGAAGGAAAACAACAGTGAAAGAACAGGTATTGAAACTTTGAACAGGCGAGGACAAGTATACAGAGAATGACAGAGAGGTGTGTGAAGAACTCGACAAGAGGTTCCAGGAGGTCTTCACAATAGAACAAAGTAAGGTCACTGTGCTAGGAGAAAGGGAGGTAAACCAGGCGGCCTTGGAAGAGTTCGAAATTACGAGAGATGAGGTCAAGAGACACCTGCTGGATCTGGATGTTAGAAAGGCTGTTGGTCCAGACGGGATCTCACCATGGATACTGAAAGAGTGTGCAGAGGCACTTGCTTGCCACTCTCCATAGTGTATAGTAAGTCACTGGAGACGGGAGACCTACCAGAAATATGGAAGACGGCGAATGTGGTCCCAATATACATAAAGGGCGACAAGCAAGAGGCACTGAACTACTGGCCAGTGTCCTTGACTTGTATACCATGCAAGGTGATGGAGAAGATCGTGAGAAAAAAACAGGTAACACATCTGGAGAAAAGGGACTTCATGACAAATCGCCAACATGGGTTCAGGGAGGGTAAATCTTGCCTTACAGGCTTGATAGAATTCTACGATCAGGTGACAAAGATTAAGCAAGAAAGAGAGAGCTGGGCGGAGTGCATTTTCTTGGATTGTCGGAAAGCCTTTGACACAGTACCGCATAAGAGGCTTGTACATAAGCTGGAGAGACAGGCAGGTGTAGCTGGTAAGGTGCTCCATTGGATAAGGGAGTACCAAAGCAATAGGAAGCAGAGAGTTACGGTGAGGGGTGAGACCTCCGATTGGCGTGAAGTCACCAGTGGAGTCCCACAGGGCTCTGTACTCGGTCCTATCTTGTTTCTGATATATGTAAATGATCTCCCGGAGGGTATCGATTCATTTCTCTCAATTTTTGCGGACGATGCTAAAATTATGAGAAGCATTAAAACAGAAGAGGACTGTTTGAGGCTTCAAGAAGACCTAGACAAGCTAAAGGAATGGTCGAACAAATGGTTGTTAGAGTTTAACCCAACCAAATGTAATGTAATGAAGATAGGTGTAGGGAGCAGGAGGCCAGATACAAGGTATCATCTGGGAGAGGAAATTCTTCAGGAGTCAGAGAAGGAAAAAGACTTGGGGGTTGATATCACGCCAGACCTGTCTCCTGCAGCACATATCAAGCGGATAACATCAGCGGCATATGCCAGGCTGGCCAACATACGAACGGCATTCAGAAACTTGTGTAAATAATCATTCAGAACTTTGTATACCACATATGTCAGGCCAATCCTAGAGTATGCAGCCCCAGCATGGAGTCCATATGAAGTCAAGGATAAGACTAAACTGGAAAAGGTTCAAAGGTTTGCCACCAGATTAGTACCCGAGCTGAGAGGTATGAGCTACGAGGTGAGACTATGGGAATTGAACCTCACTTCGCTGGAAGACAGAATAGTTAGGGGGGACATGATCACTACATTCAAGATTCTGAAGGGAATTGATAGGGTAAATAAAGACAGGCTATTTAACACAAGGGGCACACACACAAGGGGACACAGGTGGAAACTGAGTGCCCAAATGAGCAACAGAGATATTAGAAAGAACTTTTTTAGTGTCAGAGTGGTTGACAAATGGAATGCATTAGGAAGTGATGTGGTGGAGGCTGACTCCATACACAGTTTCAAGTGTAGATATGATAGAGCCCAATAGGCTCAGGAATCTGTACACCTGTTGATTGACGGTTGAGAGGCGGGACCAAACAGCCAGACCTCAACCCCCGCAAACACAACTAGATGAGTACTAAGTGAGTACACACACACACACACACACACACACACACACACACACACGCACACACACACACACACACACACACACACACACACACACACACACACACACACACACACACACACACACACACACACACACACACACACACACACACACACACATGCACACACATATGGTCGTTTGGTCGTGGTTTTCTATACCGATTAAATGGGTAATTGTTATATTCACAATTTTTGATGTTTCATTCCACCAGAAATTGTGTTGATATTTTGAATACCCTATTAATATCCTCTTTGTGTACCGTATTCTTAGGCCACTGTCACAGTCGTCAGTAAGTGGGGATCACTTAGCTACTGAGCACCATTCCTTCCTTCCTTCCCCCCCCCCCCCAACTTTCCCAGTCCTATCCCAAATCCTTATCCTGTAACTGGATGCAGTATTTGCAAATGCAGTGCACACGGCATCAACACAGTGCAGTGTTGAGGTCAGAATTATTGAGATATTGCTATTGAATTGAAGAAATATCCAGAAAGCAGGTTTTTAACAGTGCCTTACAATGATCACTGCAATGAGCAGTGAGTCCATTCGCATGTCAGAGTCCTCACATTCATGAGGGGTCCTGCTTAGTGCATGACGTCACTGGGGTCCTGCTTAGTGCATGACGTCACTGGCGGGCCTGCTCAGTGCATGATGTCTATGGGGTCGTGCTTAGTGCATGACGTCACTGGGGCCTGCTTAGTGCATGACGTCACTGGGGTCCTGCTTAGTGCATGACGTCACTGGGGGGCCTGCTTAGTACATGACGTCACTGGGGTCCTGCTTAGTGCATGACGTCACTGGGGGGCCTGCTTAGTGCATGACGTCACTGGGGTCCTGCTTAGTGCATGACGTCACTGGGGTCCTGCTTTGTGCAGGACGTCACTGGAGGTCCTGCTTAGTGCATGGCGTCACTGAGGGTCCTGCTTAGTGCATGACGTCACTGGGGGGCCTACTTAGTGCATGACGTCACTGGGGTCCTACTAAGTGCATGACGTCACTAGGGGGGGGGCCTGCTTAGTGCATGACGTCACTGGTCTCCTCTCACTGTCAGTACTTGGTCACGTAACCCTAAATGTGTCACTGAGTACTGTGAAGTTGTTCTATTTTGCACCATCGTGTTTAACGGAAATAATTCATTAAAATACAGAGCCTGACACCAACCTCATTACATAATACACTGTAACATTACAGCCATTTCCCCTGGGTAGCGTGTCAAGCCGTCCTCCTAATAGAACGTCGCATTTTGACGTATGGTCTACCTAAGACCAAAAATAGTCGTAATGGAGAATGGAATCAGCTCGCTTAAGTGAGTTATTGTCAAGTTTTCTATTTTGGATTCTCTGGTAGGTTAGGATAAGAGCAAACTTTTCCGTTTGCATAAACGGAATTTTATAAACGTTTTGTATAAACGTTTCCGTGTCATCTGCCCGTCTCTTCCTTATTTCTTTTGTCTTCCTAAGACTCATAAACCTGGTGTTCCTCTTCGTCCCATCATTTCTTCACGGAGCTCTGTCAGCTATCCTCTTGCCTCCTGGCTCGCTAAAACCCTGACACCTTACCTTGGCACTTTTTCCCCTGCCCACCTTCGTCACTCTCAGGACTTCATAGAAAGACTGCGCCTGCAACCCTCTTGTAAGATGCTTAGTCTTGATGTCGACTCTCTGTTCACTAATGTTCCGCTCGATGACGTTCTCTCTTTCCTCAGACAGAAGGCGTCAGAGGGCCTCCTTCCTCTCCCGCTTCCCACTGACGTTTTCCTCGATCTCATTAGACTCTGTGTTGACTCTAACTCTTTCTCTTTCAACGGTAAATATTACTCTCAAACTTTCGGTGTCGCTATGGGTTCCCCTCTCTCCCCTGTTCTTGCTAATTTCTACATGGAATACTTCGAACTGTTTTTCT
This sequence comes from Procambarus clarkii, assembly GCF_040958095.1. Lineage (NCBI taxonomy): Eukaryota > Metazoa > Arthropoda > Malacostraca > Decapoda > Cambaridae > Procambarus > Procambarus clarkii. The sequence continues at coordinate 9,350,323 of NC_091208.1, forward strand.
TCCTTCTATTGATATCGTTCCTCTCTCTGGCTTCGCTATGTTGATGACATTTTTGCTTTATGGCCTCATGACCTTAATCTTTTCCAGCCTTTCCTCGCCTCTCTTAACAATCTGGCTCCTTCTATCCATTTCAAAGTTGAGTGGGAATCTAATTCCCTCCTTCCTTTTCTTGATGTTCATGTTCACAGCTGTGTCTGGGTTCTCTTTCTCTGTCTATTGTAAACCCATGTATAGTGGCATGTACATTCACTTCTTTTCCTACCATCCTCCTTCTGTTTAAGAAAAGTGTCCTCGTCTCTCTTCCTCCGCGCTCCACGCATCATCGACCCTCAGTTTCTTGATTCTGAAATTGCCTTTATCTACAATCATTCTCTCGCCCTTGGTTACCCTTTGCATTTCATCAACTGTGTCTACTCTCAAGCTAAACGAAATTTCTTTCATCCTAAACCTGCTTCCAACACTAGTAGCACTGTACTATGCCTTCCCTTCATATCTGAACTCAAAAACTTTTACCAATACCTTTCGTCCTCATGACATTAAACTCGCCTTTCGACAAACTAACACACTTCGTAGCAATCTAGTTCACACTGCTCCTCCTGCTTCTAATGCTGCTGGTGTCTACTCTGTTTCCTGTTCATCTTGTCCTCTCCAATACTGTGGCGAAACTGGCCGTACACTGAATGACAGACTTAAAGAACACAAGAGAAGTGTTAAGTCTGCAGACACTAACAATGCTCTCTTCTGCCATGTGAGGAATTCTAATCATCCCATTGATTGGTCTTCCTCCAAAATAATCTTTCCTGCGTCTACTCTACACAGACGCCGTCTTGTAGAATCGGCTCTTATACACAATGTACCCAAACATGAACTTGAGTCCTGGCTTTGTTGCTGTGGACTCTTCCCTTTCACAGTATATACTCAAATGCTCTAATCTTTCTAACAAACGTGACTTAACATAAGCTTAACCCTTCCATTTATCTTTCTTTCTCTTTCCTTTTCTTTCTCTCTTCTCCCCTTTTTCTGTTCATTGTCTACTCCTATGCTCCCTTGCTATCCTCTTCTTATTCCTATTACTATCTCCTTCGGTGGTTATAATAGGAGCTGCCTCGTATGGGCCAATAAGCCTTCTGCAGTTCTCATTATTACTACTATCCCCTACACCTTACTCTCCTCCTCAGCTCTCTCTTGCCTATTTATTGCCTGTCTCTACCTCATCACAATCGACTTGAGAATGGTCCAGGACGGACCGAAACGTCGTCGTCCCTTCAACTTCTAGTGTGTGGTCTGGTCAACATACTTCAGCCACGTTATTGTGACTCATCGCCTGCATAAGAGCACTTTTAATATGTCAGTTTCTTGACGTTTGGAAGCGTTAGGAAGAGTAGCTGAATGTGTATTCTTTTCAAATTTATTATGCCCCCAATGTAGGGAAAAAAGGGATATTATTGCCTTTAATCTTTAAATTGTGCCTTTCATCCTTACCCTAGACATTTTTCGTAAACTCTCTAAGGCAATTTTTAAAAAATAATGGCCTCTGCTTTGAAACAAAGCGGAGATGTTTCTGAAAAGAGGGACAAAGAAACATTTGCGCAGCACCTTCTGTGGACTGCGCGGGAAGTTCTGGGAGCTTATAAATTAGGGTGGAACGAGAGGCTCTGCCTCACTTTTACCGCCAACATAACCACACTCGAAACTCTCTCCCTCCTCCCGACGTTGGACTATGCACGAGATGGACATCACGCCAGCTACCTCGGTCCCAGACCTCTCTCTCCTGGATTATGGGACCCTCGACCTCCCAGACTGATCCTGCAGGGGCTTCCTGCCCCACACTTCTAACGCCAAGGTAAAAGGGAGGTTTTCTGTTCAAATCTAGTCAGGACTGTCCTCCAGTGTTGGCGTGTGCTTAGCGCCGTCCCCCAGTGGTCCTGTGTGTACCGCCTTAGCTAGCTCCCTTGGCCTCCTGCTGTCTCCGCCCTGGGGAAGCAGTGGGGCGTTCGGGCCCGCGCCGGGCACTGCCGTGCTGTGCTTCCGTGGGTTGCTTTGCCTAGGGTCGGCGCCCTTGGCGACGCCGCCACATGGCCAGGCGGTGGCGGCACCCCGCCCTTGGGCCCGGCTCATGGGGCCCACGCTACGTCAGCGTCGACAAATGGCCAGGTTCCGGGCCTATGCCCCAGGCCTGTTCCCGGGGAACACGCCCTGGTCGTGATGCCCACGTGGCAAGACGCCCCTTGGAGCACACGCCCTGGGCCGTGTTATGCCCTTCCTGTCCCTCTCTGCCACGGGCCGGCGTGTGCTGGGCCCTGTCCTTAGCAGGCTGCATCCGGCGTGGAATGTACGTGTGCACGTTCGTACGTGTGCACGTTCGTAGTGCACGAACGCACTGTACGTGCCCTGGGGGGCCTAGCAGCGTCCTGGGCACGGGTGTCGCCCTGCCTGGGCACTGTGTGCGGGCTGGCGTCGCCCCTGGCGGCGTCACCACGCGCCTGGCTGTTGTGCTCCCTGCCGGTGGTCTCGCAGCCGATGGGCCAGCCGGTGGTGTCCCAGCCGAGCATGTCCCCTGGGGGCCAAGCCCAGCTGCTGACGTTGGCTCAGCTGATGTTCTTGACGGTTCTGACCTTATAATTTTGATTGTTATTTTAATTAAAAAAAATTAAATTAACTCGTGTTTCCCGCCGATGACCCATGACCTTATAATTTTTATTGTTATTTTAATTACTCGTTGTGGCTATTCATCAATTATTCAAACATACTACTTTAACCAGTTATTTATGGTTAATATATACCCATTATGTTATGCTGCCGATGACCCAGCAGCTGATGGCTCAGCTGGTGGTGAGTAGCATAAATTGAGACTACGACCATCCCAAACCTGAGGAGAGCCTCAGGGATTGAACTCGGTCATAGTCAAAAGTGGTGTGGGAGTTTGTAGAATGGGACGGGAAGCGTCGCAAGGGGGTAAAATGTGTGTCATGTTTGTAAGAGGGGAGGGGAGGCTAAGTATGCTGTCCAGATGGGTCAAAGGTATGTAGCCACATAGTGTTGTAGGGGAATTTTCCCAGATGTTGGTGCGTGTCGGATGCGTGTGAGCATCCGGTGATTAATTACGCAGTCTGGGATGATGGGGGTCATGTTGTGTGGGGGTAGGAGAGTATGTGGGCTATGTGGGGGTAAGTTGGAGAGTAATGAATATGAGGAGAAGAGTAGAATATGTGGATAAGAGTAGATGAACATGTATGGGTGTTTGCCGTAGAGTTAATCCTGTGTAGAGATAAATAGTTTGATTAATAGATGCGTCTAAGTAATGCTATGTAGAGGAGTGTGAGGAGTCCCAACATAGGTGGATATGTTGAAAGGGTGGGGGGGGGGTGTGGGAGGGGTAAGGGGAGTTTCCCTGTGGCGGGAGAGGGTTGGAGGGTGGAATGGGTTTGCAGTTTTTGACGGCCATTATTTTCTTTGAGGTATGCAGCTGTGTTTGGTGATGATCCATGAAGGGAATAGTTCCTACATACACGGCAGGAAGTGTTGAGGAGGGTGAGAAAGAGAGCAGAGTCTCTTAAGATGTGAATGTAGCAGTTGGCAGAGAAGGTCTGTTTTATGTAACAATGCACGTGTGTGTGTGTGTGAATTATAGGTGACAGACCAGGGGGTGTTGGTGATGCACGGGGCGGATGTGGACCATTGCCTTAATCGTTTCTCAAAGTCTGCAGAGAGGTCTGGGAGATGTTCACCCTAGCAGGCCTCTCCCACCACTGCGGTTTCGTTAAGGAGGGGCGTTGTTGTTACTTCCGCCAGCCGGTCCTCACCTGCCATCATCAATCACTTCTCATTTGGCCGGGATCGTTTCCCTTTCTAGCGCAGGTGGGGTCATATCTCCCCTCCCACCCCACTTCCCCTCAGCAGAGAATATATGCAATAAACGAGAAAAAGTAAACACATTATATAAATTTATTTCTTTATAAAACACTTAAGCGATTACAATAATAATAATAATAATAATAATAATAATAATAATAATAATAATTATTAGTTAAAAATAACAAGTGGCATAATTAAATCAATCAACAAAAAACATGAATACGAAAAGAAATTTAGGAGTGGCCTAGTTTCAAAGGAAGTAGTTAAAAGGTACTCATCAGTGCTTACCAGTATCATAAGAGAAGCAAAACTTTCATATTATGAGACAAGATTCAAAGAAGCAAAAGGCAACATGAAAAGCACATGGAATACCATCTCTAATATCCTGGGAACTAAACAACATTCCCACAACCAGATAACACTCTCTAAGGATGGCCTTACACCGTCATCTGACTTAGAAATGGCGAATGAACTTAATAGTTTCTTTTCATCGATTGGTGCTAACCATGCAAGTAAAATCCCACAGACTCAGACACATATCAACACATATCTCTCAGGCAGCTATCCAAACTCTCTTCTCCTCTCACCAGTCAGCCCGACAGATGTTGTGTCAATCATACACTCACTAAAAAACAAAGCTGGGAACATCAGTGAAATCCCATCCATTGTATACAAGAGCGCCTCCCACGCCCTTGCACCACCTATAGCTCTGCTGTTCAACAAATCCCTTGAGTGTCATACCTTCCCTGATATCCTTAAAAAAGCAAGAGTAACGCCAGTTCATAAAGGAGGTAATCCGGCAGACATAAACAACTATTGACCAATATCGAACCTACCCATACTATCAAAAATATTTGAAAAATTATCTACAAACAGCTCTACTCCTATCTCGTAAAATTCGACATTCTTAGCCCCTGTCAGTTTGGCTTCCGCTCTCAAAAGAGTACCAACGATGCAATTAATAGTATCCTTGATATAATTTAATCAGCCCTTGACAAAAATGAGTTTCCAATCGGACTCTTCATTGACCTGAGAAAAGCCTTTGATACTGTTAATCACGATTACCTCTTATGTAAACTCCATCATTATGGAATCCGAGGCCATGCACTGGACTATATCCAATCCTATCTTAGTGATAGACACCAATGTGTAGCCATCAATAATATAATCTCTCCCATTCTACCAATAACCGTTGGAGTGCCACAGGGCAGCATCTTGGGACCTCTTTTATTTCTTATATACATCAATGATTTGCCTAATGTCTCTAACATTCTGAAACCTATTTTGTTTGCTGATGATACTACCCTCATCTACTCCAACCCCAACCCACATACACTAAATGATGTTGTTAATAATGAACTAAAAAAAGTCCACTTATGGATGCCAACCAACTAAAAACACTTAACATAGAAAAGACCC